>NC_140963.1:111204221-111231721 GCF_056783735.1 Eptatretus burgeri | reverse complement strand
ATACATACTTTATATGTTTGCACGGAAAGCAAATTTTGGCGGGAAACCACACCGGCATTAGGCCTGGTTGCACAGGGTGCAATAAAATTCCAGAATTAAAGGTTTTTATTTCAGTAAATGTTCAAATTGTAATCCGTGGTGTGCTCTGTCGTTGTAAAGTCTGTGCTTTGTCATTTGAATGACTGTGTATGCAGTGTATCCATTTAAGTACTGATTTTGTCAAACATTCCTCATGTAGTGTCAGGGATGACTGATCAATTGTCATAGAAATTTTTACACTCCAAATTGAACCTCATTTTTATACTAATACTTAAAACATGGATAACAATCACATTTTTCGTTTCCTTAAACGATGCTGAAAATGTCCCATTATTTTTGTGTTGCACAATTAAAACTAAAAGCGTTAATTATCTCTATTATAATACCAAGCTTGCACACGAAAAACTCGGCTCGCCGTCACACGATTCCTATGAAATTGCTGTGGCACTTAGTGGATATGCCGACATGTTTGGGAAGTCTTGGCGTTCCATAGTCCCACTTGCATTTTGCACAATGCCTATTTTTGTCATTCCCCGTGTCCGGTCTGTCGAATGCTAGTAGCTTTGTTGTACTGCTATCCCGTGCATGTGCACGGGTATCGCGAGTACACATATTTTCTGTTGCCCACTCTTCCAGTTTTATTCATTTCATGTGCCTGTAGTCAAAATTCCTGTAATTGACTTGAACAAAGAAGTAACTTTCTTTGCAATACAATGGAAGAAATACAACTTTGTGAGATACAGGGATATTTTTGAATACTGCATCACTGTGTTTTACGAGTACGCAGTAGATTTGGTCAGCAGGTGCTAAATGTGTGTGGTTTTGTGCTATGGTCAAGTCAGGTCAAGTATGGGAGCATGCGCCCGGAGCAGCGAGTCGCTGCGTCCACTTTCCGCCGGTACTCTAAGAGCCTCCGTCTGGCCATCCCCCAGGCAGAAGCGTGGCCCATCCCCATCTTCTTGAGATGCTGATCATCCTGCTGCAACCACGAAGCATGTGGTCAGCCCATTGGCGTCCTCCCCTCACGAGGCTCCCTCGCTGAAAAAAACATCTGATGAGCAGGATCAGCGTTAGGAAAACGAGCCAGGTCACGGACGATGCAGGTAACAAATTTCATTTGAGTATCTCAGCAACCGCTCGTTGGACACAAGGTCTGACCAGCGAGAGCCAAGGATGCTCTGAAGTGACCTGGAACCAAAGGAATTAAGTCTCCGTCTCAGATCCCTGGTCAGAGTTAAAGTCTCACATCCACAGAGCCAGACTGGAAGCACCAAGGACCTGAAGACTCAGACTTTCGTCCTCACGCACAGGAACCGGCAGCGCCACATCCCATGATCCAGTGAATCCATGACTCCCCAGGCCCGACCCAGACATCTGTTGACCTCTGACTCACAGCCAGGAGAGACATGAATATCAATGCCAAGGTAAGGGAATCTCTCCACGACGTCAACATCCTCACCAAAAACAGGTAAAGACAGGACAGCAGCATCCAAGATATCATTGAAAGCCTGGATCTTTGTTTTGACCCAGGAAACCCATCATCCCAGTGGCTCCGACTCCTTATTCAGCACCTCGAGGGCCCCTAAAAGGATATCTAGAGTCTCCACAAAAATGACTGCATCATCAGCGAAATAAAGGTCAGAGATCTTGACATTTCCAAAGGATGCACCGCAACCTGATCTCTCCAACATCCTCCCCAGAAGCCAGTCCAGACAAGTGCTGAAAAGTATGGGGGCCATACGAACTTCAGCAGCAACTGGAAATAAGTCAGAGATGGTACCACCACATCTTTGAGCACTCTCAGTAACAGAGTAGAGTACAGACATCAGATAGATCAGTTTTGGTCGCACCCATGAAGACCAAGAATCCTCCAGAAGGCATCCTGATTCACTGAATCAAACGCTTTACAGAGATCAACATTCGCTGCAAGCAGCCCCTGCCGAAACTCTCGCCTGCGTGCGGTGAGGACCCGAAGAGCAAGGATATGGTCAATCGTTGACATCTTTGGTGTAAAGCCTGACTGCTGTGGATGCTGGTGCTCAAGCAGATGGTGGTGAACCCTATCAAGAATTATCTGAGCAAAGACTTTGCCCGGCACTGAGAGCGGCATCACCCCTCAGTCTTGTTGCAGTCTTGGCTATCACCCTTCCCTTTCCAGAGAGGGACAACAAGGACCCTCTTGCAGTCAGTTGGGATGATGCTTGTGTTCCAGGCAGAGCACAGGATGGCATGCAATGACATGAGTTCAGCATTTGCACCAGCCTTGAGAAGTTCAGCATGGATGCCACAGATCCCAGGAGCTTTAACCATTTCAACCGGTTCACCACAGTCTGTTTCCACAAACGAAGGTGGACCACAGTTGATTGGAGGGTCAGCAAAAGGGATAGTTACACCAATGACATCCAACTCGACAACTGGTGGATCAGTCCGGTGCAGCCGCTCAAAGTAACCGGCCCAGCGGGCCTTCACTTTGGACTCCTCTGTCAAGACCCCACCGCTCTCCGCTTTAACTGCAGTACACCGAGGGACGGGCTTGGAGGAACAGAATGCGTGAATTCCCCTGTAAGCAGGACAAGAATCACTTGACCACAGGTGATGCTCTCCCTCCTCACAGATTTCTTGCACATAGGCCTCCTTGTCCACCCTTATTGCACGTACAGTTTTACACCTCAACTCCCTGAACAGCTCAGCTCTGTCATTCAACCTGACCCTGTGACTCTAGTCAATGGTATCCAGTGTCCCTTGAGAGACAAAATTCTTCTTCGCCTGACGGTGAGCTCCAAGACATCCAATGGCAACATCAAGGACGGTGGTCTTGAAGGCACTCCACAACTCTTCAGGATTCCCCAAAGCACTCAGACACCCCAAATCTCCACTCAGCCTGTTCGCAAACTCCTTAGCGACCTTCTCATTCTTGAGCTTGCCAACATCCAGCCCGAGTCTGGGATGGTACCATTCTGCTGGATTTAACCTGCAACTTCAGAGTTGCCACAACAAGCCTGTGGTCCGTATTGAGGAACTGAGCACTCTGATAGACCCTGCAGTTCTGGATTATCCTCCAGCGACCATCAATGAACTCATGGTCAATATCCTTTGCCACACCACCTGTAATGGAATACCAAGTCCAGCGATGAGCCTGTGGAAGTCCATGACCCAAAGTCCATACACCCGAAGTCCATGACTTGTTGCAAAGTCAATGAACTTCGTGCTATTCTTGCTCACAGTTCCAGACCCGTGGAGACCAACACATGTCTCATAACCATCCCGAAAAGTTTCAATGGATGCATTGAAATCCCCCCAAGGCCAGAAGAGTATCTCACCTGGGACAATGATCAACCACGGAATGCATGCTTCACGGTGAGATCACTCGCCTCAGTCAGAGCATATGCAGAGACCAGGGAAATGACACTCAAGGAGTGATGAATCCTCAGTCTTATAATATGCTCGTTGAGCGGTGTTGCCTCCATTGTCATTGTCGTCAGCTTGTTGGACACAGTTACAGCAACTCCTTGGGCATGGTAACCATCAGAGTGACCAGACCAATAGGAGTTGTAACCACCCGCCACGATCTCATCGCAATCCGGTCTCCGAACCTCAGAGTGCTGCAATACCGATGTCCAAACGCTTGAGCTCAGATGATAAGAGAGACAGGTGATCATCCTCTCTTCGGGATAGGACATATCAGGCACCCACCCAAAGACTGCCTCAGGTTAACCCAAGGAGAACGCCGTCTGGTGGACGACACCTCAGCACCACCCCGACACACACAACCACAATCTGACCTTGGAAGGTTACCCCGTGGTTTCCCTATCATCAAAGATAGGGGGTCCCAAAGACTTTGCCCCAATCCCGTCATCTGGTGAGCAACCCTGCGAAGGGCAGCTGCACAGGTGGTACTCCCACGGAGTGGTTTTTCAGATTTCTTTGTGCTATGTTTTGCAGAATGAAGGGTTTTATGGTGGCTGGAGGGCAAATCCTGCCATCAACCTCCTAAGAAAACAAGAAACCCAACTGTAGGAGTATGTCTGCAGACACAGATGGGCACTAGATATGGATGGCCTTTGGCCCCCCTTCTGGTAAAACTACCAAAATCAAGAATCACTGCTCACCTTCATGCTTTCATTCCTCTTTTTTCCACATTTGGAACAAATTCCCACACTCTCTTCAACCGCACTCTTCCCTCCAGGTCTTCAAAACAGCTGTTCACCACCATCCCTTTTTTTCCCCCATCCAAAACCATGACCTTTTCTTCCCCCACTAATCAACCCCAAACCCTTCTCCAAAATTCCGTGCTTTCCTTTCTGAAAGTTCCTGTCATGTGAGGACCTATAAGTCCCTGTGGTGTCAATTTTGTTTACCCTGTGTATCCCACCCCATCCCTCTCCCTTCCACAGTTCTCCTCATGTCTCTGAACCCCACTGTTTTATCCTTCCCTCTCCCACCCCTCTTGTCTCATGCCCCCCTTGCTGTGCTTTGTGTTTTAGCTTTCATTGGAGCCTCGACGGTGTATACAAAAAAAAAAACCTTCATGGTTGAGCTTAATACATGTGGTTGTGGGGGCAACAGACTCTGAGCATGAGAGGATGAAACTAAAGTACTTTTCTGCTCTTTATGTTCCTGAAACAAATATATATATTGTTGAGCATGAGCCTCAACCAGAATATAAAAGGCCCCAACAATCAGGACATCATAATTCATGATTACAAATTACTAAATTATTTATCTGCTCAAAGGTGAACTTGAGGGACACAAATAGCGCGTTTCAGCAAATGGTTTCAGAAACCTTACCTCTATCCACATACTCCGTCATGAGGCTCATTTGGCAACTGGACTTAATTTTTCCAAAGGAAATATTCCTCACCGCAGGGAAACAAGATCGTGGGACACATTAATGACAAAAGAAACTCGTCCAATATCAAACACATCTCAAGTGGATTTTGTGTGACCCTTCCACTGACAAGTAATCAACAGGTAAGCTTTGATATGCTCCTTTCACCATCGATGATCTTGTCTGCAAAGATTTAGGCAGCTCCCTGGATAACACTCATAAGTACATCCATTAAATAAGCATGGGTGGATGGGGTAGGGGAGGGGGGTCAGACTGGAATATAAATGGTCCAAACAAGGGATGGGACAGGGGTGGTTATATGGGTAGTGTATGTATCAATCACAATTCGTATAGAGTGGACAGGTGAAGGCAAACCAGTTCCCTTCGTGTGCAGCCTTTTTTTGGCTGCTGGTTGCATCATTGGTTTGGGGCATAGCTTTGCCGCTGATGCAGTGCCCCGATTACCAGCACACTGATGCTCATTTCGCCGACCTCGGAAGGATGACAGGCCGAGTCAACCCCCTGGTGTTAATTAAACAGCCAATGGGGCTCGAACTCAGGACCCTAGGATCCCAAGCCAGCACCCTCACCGTGAAGCCAACGCCATGCAAGGCAAACCAGTGATGAGAATTATTGCGATAAGACAACATTCGATAAGTTTGAGTGAAATCCACACTTACGAATGTTTGTACGATCAAGACCCTTCAAGATGAAAGCTTCAGTGATGAACTGCAAAAAAAGAATGAAAAAAGAAGAAAATTGAACAAACTCATTTTGTAAGCTGTATAAAGATTAATTTGCCTGCCCCAAAGCTAAAACCACAAAATTGTCACACACAAAAAGAGAGACTCTCAGCCTCAGGCGCCAATAGACAATCATCTTTCAGAACAGTTCAGAGGTAAATGAAATTGGATTTGTTCATCAGTTTAAACACCGTTATCTCCATATTCACACAAACTTACGTCTTCAATGTAGTTCGATTTATTTACCCTCTTCAAAGGAACCTGAAAGAGATGACATGAGTCATATTGTACCACATTAGTTACATTGTGGGAAAACAAGTAAATATCCAATATTGGTTTGTTGTGGTTATACAATGATAACATCGACTGATACAGAAGTCTATGTTGGGGCTAAATGACAGAAAGGAACAACTTTACATCGATAAAAGACATACCTTAGTGGAATAGGGAGACAGATATGTGTAGTCACACCACAAGTGAGTCTGGTTAAGTGGCAGGAATTGGAAGAGGAAGAAAAATGAAATTGAAGAATGAAGTGTAAGGGGTGAGGGAGTCGAGGGGGTGGAGGTAAGTGATGCGAGAATTTGGGGAAAACCAATGATAGGAATTAAGAAGCCCCCTCAATTTTGCCTCAAAATGGTTTTTTCCAATATTTTTTGGTGAGATTTCTGACAGTCATCATCTGTCCCAAATTGCACAACATTTGTTCGTTGTGATTACATATTTGATGGAATCTTCTACGTGAATGATGTGGGGCCTGTGTATCTAAAAGAAAAGTATCTTTCAACTAAACAGAAAAAGAGGTGAATTCATGGGCAGGAGAATCTTCCCATCCCTTTGTTATCATTCTTCTTCCTCATGTCCCTCTGCCATGTCACTCTAACCCACTGTCTGTGTTCACCGTGTTCTTTCTGTTCTGTGTTATCACTCTCCCACGAGCTGTATTCCAGCTCCCATAATGTAAAAGGATGACACAAGTACTGTGTAAAACAAGATTGTACCTCTTCTGCAGTGTGAATGTTCTTTCCTTTGGAGATGGTTCCAAAGACTCCTCCAATTTCGGAGATAACCTGCCAATCTTCGAACTTTTGAGTGTACTTTTTGGTGCACAGAGTCGAGGCTTGTGGTACCTGCACCTGATAACAAATGCACAAACATGGAGTGTTTAGTCATTATGTCACATCAACTCAATAATAATAATGATCATCATCATCATCATCATCATCATCATCATCATCATCATCATCATCATCATCATCATGCAAACAGTCGGTGTTGCTGAAGCAGTTGCTGTGCTGTATTGCTGGTTGAGTCGCCACTCCGGCTCAGGAAGTCAGGACAGGAATTTGTAATTTGGCCAGGGTGCCAGCTATAGCTTGCCTACTCATCGTGAATGACACCGTGGGATCTTTAATGTACACCAACTATTGCCAGCAGATGGGACACCCAGTTTAACGTCCATCTGAGGGACGGCACACACAATGATAAATCACCACGCCTGTGAAACATCGGGAAGACAGTTTATAGCTCGGTCGGCATGCGAATCCAGGCCAGACAGCTTCGAGGTGAGTGTGCAGACTTCCACGCAATCCTGTCAGCCCACATCTGCACTGAGGTGTCAGGTAATTGTTTTAATCTGTCTGCTTATGTGGCAGTCAAACAAAATTGAAAATCATTCCAAACAGGAAACCTTCTGTTGTTGAGAACGTCCTGAAGGACACAAACAGGCACGATTAACGAATTTAACACATTAAGTAAGGTGGTGAAAAGACTCTGCATCAGCAGCGGTAAACTTCTGAAAATAATTTCCCAACCCAGGTTGGACTGCTTCGAGGGGAGTGTGTGTACTTCTCGGCCATCCTGCGAACCATCACATCAACTCCTGTCAGAAATGTCATCAGAACTAAAGAGGAGGAAATAATTTGTATCACACATAAATATGTAGGTAATCCAAAGTCTTACTTACCGGAGATTGCTCCCCAAACTTGGCCTCATTGCACTCAATCTCATTAATGTCATCACCATCATCATCTTCACAATCTTTCTTGAACCCATCACCAACCTTTATTTCTTCACTCTGACGAAGAGGAAATCCTGCAAAGATGAGGTGAAATCAACAGCAAACAGATATTGTGACAGAAAAAGATCAATGGACAGAATACCAATGTGTTCAGATGTGTGTGCATGTTGGAAATTATATCGTCGGTTTCATCGTCTTCTTCTTCTACTTCTTGACCAACCAGTTGTTTGTGTACCACTGTACCATGTCCACGAGTAAGAGGTCAAGGAGACAAGGACAAAGATGCATGATTGGTCTGAGTCTTTCAGGAACAGGTTGGCTCGGCCTGACATGATTGTAGTTGGTAAAGGCAGGAATTTGTAATTCGTTCAGGGTGCCGTCAATAACTTGCCAAGTCTTCATGAAAGATACCGAGAGGTGTTTAATGTCTCCAAGCTTATGCAATCAGTCGGGACACCGAGCACAACGTCCATCATGGAATCGCCAGGACATTGATCGAGCGATGGTAACCGCCATTGGAACCAAGGGGAAACTGATGTTTCTGGTGTCAACCCTTTTATAAAATATACAATGTCGAGGTTTGTGTTCGAGCAAACACAAAGATTGAAAAACAAGGGGAGCTGGAGACAAGAGGGGTGGGAGAGGGAACCACGAAACAGTGGGGAAGAGAGACATTTGGAAATCTGTGGAAGGGAGAGAGGTGGGGCGGGGTACATGGGGTAAACAAGAGACGGACACTTCAGGGACTTCCTGGTCCTCACAAAAAAGGGACTTTCTGGAAGGAAAGCAAGGAATTTGAAGGATGTGGGTTTGGGGTGGATTAACAGGGGTAGAAAAGATCATGGTTTTGGATGGGGGAAGATAAGAGATGAGAGTGAACAACAGCTGTTTTGAAGAAATGGAAGGGAGAGTTGGATTGAAGTGAGTGTGGGAGTTCGTGAGGAACAGCTTGGTGAGGAAAAAAGAGGAATGAAAGAGTGAAGGTGAGCAGTGATTCTTGATTTTGGTAGTTTTACCAGAAGGGGGTTGATGGCAGAGCACGAATGTCCTGATGAAATATGGGGGTGGGACAGATCACAGACAGAGAAGGGGGGGGGGAGTTGCCGGAGAGACGGTAGAAGACTGAAAGACCATCGACCTGCCTGTGGTGAGAGACCCAAAGACCGCTCCATTGCATGCGATACGAATGAGTCACAACTTCTTCACCACACGAAGGCTTGGTTTCCACAGCGTGAAGTCGGGCTCGGTGTGAGGCAGGAGCACCACCCCAGAGGTGAGAGCAGTACTCCTTCAGAGTGCGGATGAAAGCTTTTAAGTGGCTCGAAGATGAGGTGTGCCAAGGAAGGATTTCGCACGACGGAGGATGCCCAGTCGGTGACTGGCTTTGGAGGCCTGCTTGGAGATGTGGCTTTCCTGGGAAAGATCGTGGCAGATAGCTTGAATGAAAGGACTTTTTCAAGGGGGTTATTGAGAAAGTAGATGGGGGCGGGGGGGGTGTGGCGGGGGGTTCCAGATGGAGAGACATTGTGAGAGTGTGAGATTTGTTACGATTGAAAGACGTGATCCAAGTGTTTCACCAGTTTGTGATTTTATCCAGATCTGCAGAGAGTGAAGAGGCTGCTGCCTGCTGATCAGAGGGATGAGAGATGGTATGGCAGAGGTTGGAGTCAAAAGAGCACAAAGAGCAAGAAGGCCCACTCCCAAAACATCTCCACCTTATTTGGCACGGTTGCTCAACATGGTCAAAGGCTAAAAGGACTTGGATCGTCGGTGGATGACTCAGGCTGGAGTGACATGTTGTGTTTGTTATTGTGTTCTGTAGATGTGTGGGATATATGTATCATTTTGTGTGCGCTGTGAATTTTGAAGTCTGTGTCAGTGTGTTTTGTGTTGTATTGTAAGTAGAGGGAATTCTGAAGATCTCTCCACAGATGGTTGAGACAATACATTACCCCACCAACCCCAACTCAGAGAGGAAATGTATTCAGAAAAAGTTACTTTGCAAATCTACAGCAACAGCTCAATATGGAATGGCTTGCATTGATTACTGGTGGGACACGAAAGATCCAAAATATATGTCAGCCAAGAAAAGGTGAATTATTGCCGGCACCCCAAACCATTCAAAATTTCCTTCAAATCTGTGAAATTGCAATCTGCTGAAAGACGGTGTTAAATATGAGGTAAGCTTCCAAATCTGCTGGGAAAAAAGTGGTGAAAAGTGGTTAAAACACCACCATGGCATTGCTGGAGAATCAAAACAAAATGGCCAGAGCATGCAAGGGAAAGGTTGCTGCAGTGAGGGGGAAGTTGTTCGTGTCATTATCATGAACAAGCAGCCTTTGTGGGAAATTGAAAATAAGAACTACGACAACAACCATTTTCAGGTCTCTCCTCATCCAAGTCATTAAATATCCAAATAAAAGGCAAAATACTTGTAACTTATGAGAAAAGATTCATTCTCAAAACTTACCAGTTTGTGGCTCTTCCTCAAAAGATTTCAGTATTTCAGGCTCAGCATACCTGCAGAAAATAAAGAAAGATTTTGTAAGTTGTAGTTCAACATAGGGACAATACCCCTGGGCGCTCACTTGGTGGCGGCTGGATAAGATAACCAGGCACTGGAAGACATGGATGACCTACAAAATATGTTATGGAGAAGAAAGTAAAGACCGATGGATTATTTTTTTTTTGCCGTGAACAAACTGTGGTACAATCATGGGTGATGAAGGTTGTGGTGAAGTTTCATCGGAATCGTGTGTTTAGTTTCTAAGAAGAAAGCAAATACCTCCATTGTGGGACAACACCACATTTAGACGCCAATTTTTTTTGTGCCATGAACAATATTTGCTACATCATGGGTGATGTTGGATGTAGTCAAGTTTCATCGAAATCGTTTGTGTAGTTTCAGACAAGAAGTTGAAAAATATTTCTGGACAGACGAACGGATGGACGACATGCCATCCCATAAGCTCCCCGGAACGATGTTCCAGGTGAGCTAAAAATGTCACAAATAATAAACAATGTCAGAATAACAAGGATCAGATTATCGAGGTCTCCCACCTTTTGGGTGACAGAATGAATCGATCTGTGTCATTTGAAAGCTAAATATTGAACGTTTTTTGAAATATCACGTACACAAGCCAAATCACCAAGATGGTTGCCATAGCAACACAATTCATCAATCGCAGCCGTAAACTAATCAGGTTGAGATAATGTCATGAGGAATAGATATCTGCAATATGCAAACTAAAAGTAGAACGGTTTTTGAAATTTTGTGGATACAAAAGTACATGGATGGATGATCCTCCGGTTGGTCCGTTGGATGAAAATAATTTGAATTGCCCCCGTCTCTGAATTTGTCTTTTAAACAACACTACGGGACTGCTACTCCACCAAGTGTCTTCACACACAGTTGACAATGAAGCCAAGAAGTGTCACATGGTGAAGAGGGTGTAAAGATCACCAAAAGCACACTTGTTTTAGCTTACCGAGAACGTAGTTCCAGGAGCTTATGAGATGGCGTGTCATCCGTCCGTTCACAAATACAGTCCTTTCAATTTCTTCTCTCAAACGACACATTTCGATGAAACTCTAACACAACGTTCATCACCGGGAATGTACCAAAATTTGTTCATGGCATTAAAAAAAAAAGTAATAATAAATAAATTTGGGCCCCAAAGGGGTCTACGAGGCTTGCCCCCCAAAATATATTTGCTTTCTTCTCAGAAACTACACACACAATTTCGATATCAAACTTGACCACAGGCTTAATCACCCATGATGTTCGAAAGTTTGTTCATGCCATTGAAAAATTTGAGGTCTTCGGGTGAGAGGGGGGGATTGCCCCCCAAAATATGTATTTCCTTCCTTCTCTGAAAACACACACTCAATTTTGATGAAACTGTACCATAACCTTTATCACCCATGATGCACCAAAGTTTGTTCATGGAATGAAAAAAATCCAAAGGTGTTTACTTTCTTCTCCATTCCATATTTTGTGGGTCATCCATGCCCACCAGTTCATCCATCCATGTTCCCTGGTTGTCTTAGCCAGCCACTACAA
The DNA here is from genome assembly GCF_056783735.1 of Eptatretus burgeri. Lineage (NCBI taxonomy): Eukaryota > Metazoa > Chordata > Myxini > Myxiniformes > Myxinidae > Eptatretus > Eptatretus burgeri. The sequence continues at coordinate 111,220,028 of NC_140963.1, read as the reverse complement.
GGTGAGTGCCCTGGGGGTATTGCTCCTTTGTTTGTTTATTATTTTTTCTTTCCCCTTGGTGTCGCAAGCTTCCATACTCTCCTCGAGCCTAGGTTTGAATCTTGGCCCAGATATAAACTATTATTCCAGTGTTTCACAAATGATGCTATCCACAGCCCTGCACAGTGCACGAAAGAAGTTTCATCCAAGCTTCAAGCAGCAAGTGCTAAAATGGGGAGTTGAAACAGCCGAACATTTCAAAATGGAAATTTCAAATAGTCGCAGGAATCCTCCAGATGAATGAACGCCGACTTTGAAAGTCAAAGATTTGATGGAAGAGGGAAGTGGAGTGGATGTAGTGGATCTAAACTTTCAGAAGTTTAAACGAAGAACTAATTGGATTCATGATGGGAACCAAAGATTGGATGTGAACGGAAGAATGCAAGTAAAAGGGGTCCCCACCACAGATCAGTATGAGGACCGTTATCATCTTTCAGACTAAATAAACACATATTATTGAAATATATATTCTTCCATGGAAGGGGGGGGATCCGTAGCTGGACTGTTGTAAGTGTAGTATGGTCCGTGTGTTTTGAGGAGGTTCGATTGCCATGTCAAAGGGATCTGTTGGAGTAAGACATTTGAATCACATGACGCTGAGGAGGCAGCGTATGCAATGTATAGACAGGGTAAACAGATTAATTATGAATGCGTAGATACCTCTGGACAGCGGGACTCGGCGTGGACTTCTCATCCTCAGAGGCACACATGTCATGGGTGTGCAAAAAAGGCCAATTAAGATCTTGCTGGTCAGTGTGTGCCAGCTGTGGTAGTGCGGTGGGCTGTGGAACCCAGATGAGCGGATGTGCATATTTTTTTGTTGGGGCCGCCCCTGTGGCCAGGACCTGAGAGCAAGACTTTGCCCAGGAGGAAGAGGAAGAGAAGTCCCTGCACGAGAGTCGAGACCAGAGGGGTCGATACAGGAGAGTTCGGGTGGAGAACTAACGAGGACATAAGAGAGTCCATGGGTGTGCATGTGAGTGGAGATGGGAGAGTCCACCGTGAGAGTACCAGGAGAGGCTCATGAGAGCACCAAGACAGGCAAGGATGGAGGAAGAAGATGCAGACGTCTTGCACATGAAGCTTCTCCCAGGAGAAGCCTCCCATACAAGGAGAAAAAAGGGTCCCTCGGATGGATGTTGAGCGGGCGTCTCATCTGCCAGGATACCTTGGTGGACGTGAACGATCCCATTGTGTCCTTCATGAAGAGTCGGCGAGCTATCACCCGCACCGTGGAAAAATTCCAAATTCCTGCCATGACCAGCAGAGGACATTGCAACAAGCAGCACAGCCGTGCCCTCAGCCAATGATGCAGCCTTGTGCTGCACATGATTGAAGATGCACATGTAGTGCAGATGCGTGCTCAGGATGACATTCCATATACTTTTCCACATTCAGAGCGAAAGTACTGCAATACTGCAAGAAAGTTTTCCGATTCGTGTTCTACAGTGTTCAAAATGTAAAACTAAACTGAAATCAAGCAATTCCTCTGTCAGAGAGTGACGTGTTTAGACAGACAGCGTGAACCAAGTGCGTAACCTTGGTTTGCGCTTCGTTCGGTGGGTGATAAACATTAAATGAATGGATATAGTGTTTGTGAAGCACAGGAATTATATGATTAATGATTTCCTCAAAATTACTTGCATATGTTGACTGCATTGGTGGTGAAGTATTATTCTGACATAATATTGTGACATGCAAAGCAGTTGCTGCCATGCTTCATAATGGATCAAATCATTGCAAACGAAGACGAATGTTTTGAAACGTCTGGTTGATGTGGTATTCCATGTATCGCATCCCTCCTCTGATCAACAACGTCCCGATACTTGCCATTTGCCCTTCTTTCTGAGAAATATTCTGAAAACCCTAAAGCTTCTCTTCTCCTGTAACTATCCCAACAACCCCAACTTCCTTATGAGGTTTGCCGGAAAGAACCAGTGGCCGAAGTCATTCACGAACCACAACCCGAAAAACACCCCCAGTGCTACGAGATGGTCCACCATCTTCACATCTTTTGATGGGATGACACACACATCGATGCCCTTCAAGAAAAACACCAGGATGAGCAAAAACATCTGGGTCAAGATTCTGGATGGAACCAAGTAAAACAACTCGGTGCAACCATCTCAAAGCAACCGCCCAGCACTGAAATCTCAAATCTATGAAACAGAAAATAGAAAGCTAAATGTGATCAAGATACGACAGTGTTCACGTCAAATTACTTAAAGGAATACCATTGCTATTGGATGTACGTTTCATGCCACGACTTTCCGAATGGATATTTTCTCTTACTTACACGGTGTGTTCCTCATTGCTGCAAGCCTCCCCCTTCTTCTCACGTCTGCTGCACTTGTGCCTAAGTTGAAAGAGATTGAAAAGTCAATTTACTTCACATTTTGTGAGGGAGTGACAGTGTACCCCAAAACTGGTCATAAAAGTGAAGAAGAGGGAAATGAAATAATTTACTTCAGACGCTTCCAAAGGGTGGTTTTCTTCGGTGTTGTGGATGGTGATGACTGTTTCACACGAACGTCTTGTGAATCGGGAGAGCAAATAACACCAACGTCTTGTGAACCGGGAGAGCAAATCACACTCATTTCTTGAAAACCAAGAGAGCGATTCATTGTTGATTCCCTAAAAAAGAACACTCTTCTTAAATCCAAAAAAAACCTCTTAAATCCAATTAATTTACAACAAATGTAAAAAATGCAAAAATAGAATGATAGAAATGATATTAAAAATGTAAAAAGACCATCATTTACCACAAGGAGAATGTAAAAATACCAACACTTACTGCATAGAGAATGTAAAAAGACCACCATTTACCACAAGGAGAATGTAAAAATACCAACATTTACTACATGGAGAATGTAAAAAGACCACCATTTACCACATGGAGAATGTAAAAATACCAACACTTACTACATGGATAATGTAAAAATACCAACATTTACTACATGGATAATGTAAAAATACCATCATTTACTACATGGATAATGTAAAAATGCCATCATTTACTACATGGAGAATGTAAAAACACCATCATTTACCACATGGAGAATGTAAAAATACCAATATTTACCACATAGAGAAGGTATAAATACCAACATTTCCGACATAGAGAATGTATAAATACCAACATTTACTACAGAGAGAATGTATAAATACCTGCATTTACCACACGGAGAATGCAAAAAAAAATTATGTAAAGAAAGTCCACACGGAGAATGTAAAAATACCAACATTTACTACATAGAGAATGTATAAATACCATCATTTACTACATAGAGAATGTAAAAATACCAACATTTACTACATAGAGAATGTATAAATACCTGCATTTAGCACACGGAGAATGTAAAAATACCAACATTTACTACATAGAGAATGTAAGAATACCAACATTTACTACATAGAGAATGTAAAAATACCAACATGTACTACATTGAGAATGTATAAATACCATCATTTACTACATAGAGAATGTAAAAATACCAACATTTACTACATAGAGAATGTATAAATACCTGCATTTAGCACACGGAGAATGTAAAAATACCAACATTTACTACATAGAGAATGTAAAAATACCAACATTTACTACATAGAGAATGTAAAAATACCAACATGTACTACATTGAGAATGTATAAATACCATCATTTACTACATAGAGAATGTAAAAATACCAACATTTACTACATAGAGAATGTATAAATACCTGCATTTAGCACACGGAGAATGTAAAAATACCAACATTTACTACATAGAGAATGTAAAAATACCAACATTTACTACATAGAGAATGTAAAAATATCAACATGTACTACATTGAGAATGTATAAATACCATCATTTACTACATAGAGAATGTAAAAATACCAACATTTACTACATAGAGAATGTATAAATACCTGCATTTAGCACACGGAGAATGTAAAAATACCAACATTTACTACATAGAGAATGTAAAAATACCAACATTTACTACATAGAAAATGTAAAAATACCAACATTTACTACATAGAGAATGTAAAAATATCAACATTTACCACACAGAGAATGTATAAATACCTGCATTTAGCACACGGAGAATGTAAAAATACCAACATTTACTTCATAGAGAATGTATAAACACCTGCATTTAGCACACGGAGAATGTAAAAATACCAACATTTACTACATAGAGAATGTATAAATACCATCATTTACTACATAGAGAATGTAAAAATACCAACATGTACTACATAGAGAATGTATAAATACCATCATTTACTACATAGAGAATGTAAAAATGCCAACATTTACTACATAGAGAATGTATAAATACCATCATTTACTACATAGAGAATGTAAAAATACCAACATTTACTACATAGAGAATGCATAAATACCTGCATTTAGCACACGGAGAATGTAAAAATACCAACATTTACTACATAGAGAATGTAAAAATACCAACATTTACTACATAGAGAATGTAAAAATACCAACATGTACTACATTGAGAATGTATAAATACCATCATTTACTACATAGAGAATGTAAAAATACCAACATTTACTACATAGAGAATGTATAAATACCTGCATTTAGCACACGGAGAATGTAAAAATACCAACATTTACTACATAGAGAATGTAAAAATACCAACATTTACTACATAGAGAATGTAAAAATATCAACATGTACTACATTGAGAATGTATAAATACCATCATTTACTACATAGAGAATGTAAAAATACCATCATTTACTACATAGAGAATGTAAAAATACCAACATTTACTACATAGAGAATGTATAAATACCTGCATTTAGCACACGGAGAATGTAAAAATACCAACATTTACTACATAGAGAATGTAAAAATACCAACATTTACTACATAGAAAATGTAAAAATACCAACATTTACTACATCGAGAATGTAAAAATATCAACATTTACCACACAGAGAATGTATAAATACCTGCATTTAGCACACAGAGAATGAAAAAATACCAACATTTACTTCATAGAGAATGTATAAATACCTGCATTTAGCACACGGAGAATGTAAAAATACCAACATTTACTACATAGAGAATGTATAAATACCATCATTTACTACATAGAGAATGTAAAAATACCAACATGTACTACATAGAGAATGCATAAATACCATCATTTACTACATAGAGAATGTAAAAATGCCAACATTTACTACATAGAGAATGTATAAATACCATCATTTACTACATAGAGAATGTATAAATACCTGCATTTAGCACACGGAGAATGTAAAAATACCAACATTTACTACATAGAGAATGTAAAAATACCAACATTTACTACATAGAGAATGTAAAAATACCAACATTTACTACATAGAGAATGTAAAAATACCAACATTTACTACATAGAGAATGCATAAATACCTGCATTTAGCACACGGAGAATGTAAAAATACCAACATTTACTACATAGAGAATGTAAAAATACCAACATTTACTACATAGAGAATGTAAAAATACCAACATTTACTACATAGAGAATGTATAAATACCTGCATTTATCACACGGAGAATGTATAAATACCTGCATTTACCACATAGAGAATGTATAAACACTTGCATTTACCTCATAGAGAATGTAAAAATACCAACATTTACTACATAGAGAATGTATAAATAGCTGCATTTACCACACGGAGAATGTAAAAATACCAACATTTACTACATAGAGAATGTAAAAATACCAACATTTACTACATAGAGAATGTAAACATACCAACATTTACTACATAGAGAATGTATAAATACCTGCATTGACCACACGGAGAATGTATAAATACCTGCATTTACCACATAGAGAATGTATAAATACCTCCATTTACCACACGGAGAATGTATAAATACCTGCATTTACCACATAGAGAATGTATAAATCCTTGCATTTACTACATAGAGAATGTAAAAATACCAACATGTACTACATAGAGAATGTATAAATACCTGCATTTACCACACGGAGAATGTAAAAATACCAACATTTATTACATAGAGAATGTAAAAATACCAACATTTACTACATAGAGAATGTAAACATACCAACATTTACTACATAGAGAATGTATAAATACCTGCATTGACCACACGGAGAATGTATAAATACCAACATTTACTACATAGAGAATGTAAACATACCAACATTTACTACATAGAGAATGTATAAATACCTGCATTGACCACACGGAGAATGTATAAATACCTGCATTTACCACATAGAGAATGTATAAATACCTGCATTTACCACACGGAGAATGTATAAATACCTGCATTTACCACGTAGAGAATGTATAAATACCTGCATTTACCACGTAGAGAATGTATAAATACTTGCATTTACTACATAGAGAATGTAAAAATACCAACATGTACTACATAGAGAATGTATAAATACCTGCATTTACCCCACGGAGAATGCAAAAAAAAAAAAATTATGCAAAGAAAGTCCACACGGAGCAAGTGTTTGTGATTTATATATGTCGCTCTGTCGCCTCGCTGTTGCTTTGCTGATGGACCAATTTGTCCTCCCCTTTGCAAAACTAACAAAATGCCTTTACCCCTCCCCCACACAACCACCACATCCTCACATGCCACTCTCACCCCCCCCCCCCCGCAAACAAAAACAAAAACAAAGCATCTTCATCATTTACTCCAACACCATCAAGTTTTCATTTCCTTGACTTATATACTGCCATCTTTGCCTGAGCAAGCAGGAAATTGGCTTACACAGCATTGGAATTTTTGTGTGGGATATCCAATCCATGAATGAACACATAAGTGTTAAAAACAAACCAAACCTCACAAAACAATTCCGAAGTAAGATGAATAAATGTGCCAACCGTTGGCATTCAACATAGATGTGAAAAAGGTTTTCAGACTTCTTACAAATGGGACATTCATCCACCAGAAGATTTGAAAAACGGTGTAACAAGTGATTACAAGGAAGGATCCAGTGTACTGGTCTCCATTGGAGGTCACCATGTCATGGCGGTACAGTAGGGTTCGAAAAACCTTCCCAGTTCGGAAAATAAGGGGGAGAACAAGTTAAGAGGTCTCTCCATCGAACCCTCTGCTATGTTGTTTGCCGATGTGAAAGAAATTTTACACAACCTAAATGAAGGCCTTTTTGTTTGGGAAGGCCAATGAAGCCTCCGTTAAAAGGGGGGCAAGGAAGAGAGCTGGCAAGAGAAAAAAAACACATCCGATTTCAGGAAAGGTAGAGAGAGAAGGTATTCGATGTGTATTTTGTTCATTGCTCTGCTGGTCCTGCTCCCAAGCAGGTGCAAGCAAAGCACACAACATTATATGCATGTGTGTATGTCCAAAGCACACAACATTATATGCATGCAACAATTCGAGAGTATCGCACACCGATCAGGCTTGTTAATGGATCAGCTCCGATCCAACTGCCGTTTGGGCTGCGAAGATCTGCGACAGATTTAACTCCCTTATCGGGAAAGTGTTGAATAAAACACCGATCAGCAGGCATATCCTGGAAAAAGGAATTGCAGGACAAAGGTTCTTCCAGAAACATTTGCTTCGTGTAAGAATGTGTCGCTCTTGTTGTTGTCAGAGCTTGCCACGCATTTAGCATGCTCTGATATAAACCAGAGAGAGGAGATGTGTCGATTTTGGAAAGGTTCATCAGGAAAAGAGAGTGGTCATGGCCGTGTCTCCCAGCCTTTTGCAAAAGTTGACGAACGACGTTGACCCATGGTGGAGAGGGTCACGTGTATAGCATGCGAAGAGCAACCGACAGTTGAAAGGCCATTAGCCGGCTCTTTATGTCGACCAGGCCTTGGCCTCCATCGGTCAGTGGTAAACTGAGGACCCCAGGTCGCAGCCAATGTTTACCATCACAGAAAAAGACACAAATCACTTCTGGAGATGTTGAAGCAACACCGCTGGAGGATGCAGCACGAAGAACCTGTGCCATCAGGTAGAGGCCACCAGTGTGTTGATGACCAAGACCCTTCCACGATATGACAGTTGTGTGATCAGACCTTTCCATTTTTGCAGTTTACCCTCAACAAACTTGAGCAGACCAGCCCAATTCTTTGCTACTGTGGTATTATTACCGAAGAACACTCCGAGGTATTTCACACCATCGTTGGCCCATGCCAGTGGAGCCGGAAGTCTTGGTGCCAATGATCACAACGGGCTGAGCCAAAGGGCGCTCGTTTTGTTCCAATTTACTTTGGCTGAAGAAGCCTTTTCGAATAAGGATAAACAATAACAAATGATAATATCATTGTTATCTCGCACGAGTACACATACGTCATCGGCGTATGCCAGTATCTTGATGGGCCGTTCAAGCTGGGACAAAGTAAACCCTGTTAGTCTACAGCGCAAATAAACCAGTAAGGGTTCGATGGAGAGAGCATACAGCAACCCAGAAAGAGGACAACCTCACAAGTCTAATTCCCCTGTTAACAGACAAAGGTGTAACAAGTTCATTGTTTATCTTAAGCACATGAGAAATATTATTATATAGTATTTTAATATAAGAGATGCAGGTCGAACCAAGTCCAAACTGCTCAAGCACTTCAAAAAGGTACTGATGGTCAACATGGTCAAAGGCTTTCTCCTGATCAAGGAGAAGTCCTAAATTTTTAGGGTTTTCCTTGCACAGTTCAATGATGTCTCTCACAAGGGAGATGTCATTGATGGAACGTTTTGGGACACAGTAACATTGGTCTTCCTTCAACATCGAGGATAGATGAGGAGTAAGTCGCGATGCCAGGGTTTTTGAAAATATCTTATCACTCATACATAACAGGGAGATAGGACGCCAATTTTCAACACACAACATGTCTCCCTTTTTGGGGATGAGGGTAAGAAGAGTTCGTCAGCAACTCTGAGGTAGCTCTCCAAGCTGGCAGCTTGCATTCAAAGTGTTCATGAGATCTGGATCCAATAAGTGCCAAAAGTTCCTGTAGAATTCGGTTCTATGTCCATCCAAACCAGGTGTTTTCCCAATGGCAAGGCCGTGCCGGGCAGTGCCAAGTTCATCCAAAGTAATGGGTCTTTCCAGTTGAGAACGCCCATTTTCACACAACACTGGCAGGCCTACGGATATAGAGGCGACACTGAAAGGATTTATTTGTTCCATTGAATATATTTTCGAAAAGTATTCCTTCGCAAAAAGTTTGATTGCTGATTGTGTAAAGTTAATGGATGAATCTACCAATCGCAGCTGAGAAAGCTGCTTACTGGGAAGACGTTTGTCCAAGGGAAATAAGTACTTGGTTGGTACGTCTGCCTCATTCAGGTGTCACACCCTCATCCGAACGAAGGCGCCAGACCATGTGCATTCCTCTCAGTTATTTCCTTTAATAAGGACTATTTCTCATTTAAGGTTTTTTGTATGTTACTATTATTTTGTCCGATGACCCGTTGGAGATGTAAAATCTCCAACTGCAATAATTTCTTTATTTCATGGTCAGCCCTTGTTGAGAAAAACTGATACTGTTGACAGAAACGTTTAATTTGGGTTTTTACGAAATCCCACCATATCAGCGGGTTAACGGGACAGTTTAACTCCTGGTCTCGGAGAGCCGTCCAGAAGGATTCAAAGGCCTGAATGAAGTTGAGGTTTTCTAGTAAACTGTTGTTGAATTTCCAATGAGAGCTCCCTGGACATGGTTTAGAGCAGGGGTTCTCAACCAGGGGGGAAATTCCAGGGTTTCAGGAGGGAATTGGGACCACAGATTGGCAGACTCAAACTGTTGGAATATTGATCTTTCTGCAAACTACAATTCTACAGATTGTACATAATCTGCAAGACATCACACTTTATTGATTAAGGTGTGATGTCCTGTAGATTATGTACAATCTGTAGAATTGTAGTTTGTTTTTAATTTAATCTGTGACATTCAATAAAGTTTATTGAATGTCAGATTAAATTAAAAATAAAGATACATATTTCACTTTTTTATCTGTCTAAATATTCCATTTATAGTTATCTTTGACTTATTCTTGTTTTTTATTCACAGAATTTGGAGCCCATCATGAGTGTCAAAAAGGAGGGTACGATGATTCATATATTCAATATGGATTCACATCCATCATCATCAATGGAGAAGAAAGGCCTCAATGTGTTATTTGTAGCCAACTTTGTCAAATGATTCGATGAAACCAACAAAGTTGAAGCAACTTTTGCAGAATGTTCATCCTCAACACAAGGACAAGGACAAAATCTTTTTTGAACGTCATGGGAATGCTCTCGAAAAGATGAAGCTGGATTCAACAGGGGCATTCCAACAAATGAACCAAAAGGTTATTGAAGCTTCTCATGTCGTCGCAATGGAGACAGCAAAGCAGAAAAAAACCACATACAATTGGGGAAACTGATCAAACCTTGTGCTCTCAAAATGGTGGAAATTGTGTTGGGAAATGGTTTGGAGAAAAAAAAATTGCAGCAGTTTCACGATCAAACAATACTGTTCAAAGGAGGATCAGCAACGTGGCCATTGACATGAAGGATCAAGTTGTGCAGGAGATCAAGTCTGCAGCATTTGGCTTATTTTCAATTCAACTTTATGAATCGATTGATGTGGCATCGTGTTCCCAGTTGCTGGTGTTTGCAAGATATGTTCACTCAGGTTCATTAAAGATGAGTTCCTCTTTTGTTCTCCTCTTGAAGCAACTCCCAAGGCCTCAGATATTTTGGATAAGGTTTCATCTTTCTTTGAATCAGAAAATCTTTTGTGGGATAATGTCTGTGGGTGCTGTTCAGATGGAGCACCAGCTATGTTGGCGACAAAATCCGGATTTCAAGTTTGTGTGAAAAAGCGAGCTCCAAAAGTGAAAGGCATTCATTGTCTGATCCAACGTCAGACACTGGCCTCAAAAACACTTCCAGCTCCACTCGGGAAGGTTTTGGATCAAACAATTCAAATTGTGCATTTTGTCAAAGGAGGAGCTCTCAACTCATGACTTTTCAAACAGTTATGTATTGACATGGATGCAGGCCATCATTTGCTTCTTTTCCACACAAATGTTCAGTGGCTTTCAAAAGGAAATGTAACTGAGCGAGTATTTGAGCTTCGAGATGAGCTGAAATTATTTTTTGAAGTTCAGGGTAAGATGCTATTTTTTGTCTGGCTGGATGATGAGGAATGGATCATGCATCTTGCCTATTTGGTTGACATTTTTGAGCAGCTGAATAAACTGAATCTTCAGATGCAAGGAAGGAATACAAACATCATAAAATACATGGATTCCTTGGAAGCTTTCATGAGCAATCTGGAAAATTGGAAGAGAAAGGTCAAGATCAAAAATGTTGCAATGTTTGAGAAACTGTCATCAATTCTTGTTGCTGGTGGTGAAGACCAAGTGCTTCCAGAATTTGCAAAAAATGAAATTTTGCAACATTTGACAGCATTGGAAAATGAATTCAGCCGACATTTTCCTGAACTCAGTGATAAGGAGTTGGATTTAGTGTGAAATCCATTTAAATTGTCAGTTGAAAAAGTTCCTGATCATTGTCAAGATGAATTTCTGGAGGTGAAGACTGATTCAGGATCAAGAGGTATGTTCAATGAGAAATCAATCCCATAATTTTGGCCCTTGATGTGCGATTCCTTCCCAAAAGTGTCAGAAAAAGCTATCCATGCAATGCTTCCATTTGTTTCGACATATCTTTGTGAGTCAGGCTTTTCAACTCTGTTGCCAATGAAAATGAAGCAACAAAGTGGATTGGAGGTTGAAAATGACCTGTGTTGTGCCCTTTAAAGCACACCTCCGCGTATCCAAGAATTGGTGAAGAAAAAACAACCACAGGTTTCTCATTGACTGCAATCTTCATCAGAATAAAAAGAATTACAATACCCTGGCATTCTATTGAACTTTTTGTTTATTGAAATATGCTTCAGTAACTTTAGTCTGTTAAGTAATTCGTTATGAATATTAAAAAACACTACTTTTATTCAAGTTTTAAAATCCATCAACATTTTCGATTGCTGTTAGATTAGAAAAATTCTCCTATAAAAATAATCCACGTAAATGTATATGTCCTAATACTGGAAAGGAAAAATAAAAGATTTTCAATATAATATGCATATTATTTGGAATGCACCTTTTGAGTCAGACAATATTGGAAAGGGGGGAATGACATTCTGACATATGGTGAAAAGGCTGCATGGGGCAAAAAAAGGTAGAGAACCACTGGTTTAGAGAGTTGAATAAAGACTCGAGCTCGGGAATGGTCGGAGAAACCGGAAGGCACGATATTTGATTGATACCCTCCATGTAATAAATGAGAATTTACATCGATGCGATCAAGCCTCGCAAGTGAGATGTGGTTGTTTAAACAACGACACCATGTGTAGACAGATCAGAAGGGTGCTGGACGTGCCAAATATCATGGAGATTATATTTCGCAATGATGTTTGCAAAAACTTTTGCAGTACATGGTTGGGGTTCCGGCTCATTTCGTTCACATGAACAATTAACAGTATGGTTAAAATCTCCACCAATAATTAGACATGTCTGCAAATCCAGTGTTTGCAGGAATTTCCTCAATTTGGCAAAAAAGGAGATCCGCTCGTCATTGTTGCTTGGAGCAGACACATTGAGAATTGTAAACTTGACCTGATTGATAGAGAAGGTCACAGAAGCAAGGTGTCCATCAATAATACTTGTAAATTTAAGGCAGGATGGGTGAAAATGTTTCCCTAAGACAAATATGATGCCTGCCTTCGATGAGGAGTTGTTACAAAAGAAACATTCCTTGTCCATAAATAGTTGCCACTGAGTTTGAACAGATCGGACAGCATGGGTCTCTTGTAACAAAGCTATGTTAAGACCATTGACCTCAACCAGCCGTTTAATTTGGATCTTGTGGAGTGGACTCCCACCACCATTAACATTTATTGTTCCACTCTTGAAACTGGCCATGAGGAAAATAATAGCTTCTAAGAATAAGATTAAAAGTGGGATAGTTGATTAGAATTCCTTTTCGCCTTGGCGATTAATTTTTGGAAGCGGTGACAGTGTGCCTCGTGGAAACCGAATAAGTCAGGCTTACGTACGATAGCCTGAGCACATTCGGGGAAGGACGGAAGATCTGGAAAGTATTCCATCAGGTTTATATTGTGTTTCCTGTATGTATTTTGAAAGAAGAGTCTTATTTGTTCAGAGGAGGTAGGACCTTGACTGGTGAGCTTCTCCACCGTTTCCACCTGACTTCCTGTTTGTTTCCTCCAGGTCAGATTCTTCAGTCAGTTTTAATTGCCGAGTCACACAAGCTTGTACAGTCCTGCATATCGATACTGTCGTCAGTATTTAAATACGGATTTGTACTGGTTACGACGTCTATGTGCTCTTCCATTGTGGGAACATCTCTTTGTGAAGTAACATTCTTGACGAATGCATAGTCACATCTAAACTGTTTAGCCTGGGTTTGCATCACAACCCAGCTATAAACTCTCATCCCGACTTATCACAGGCAGGGCGATTCATCAATGTGTGTGCCCTCCCTCAGATGGACGTTGAGCGGATGTCCCATCTGTCGGCATTCCTTGGTGGACGATAATGAGCCATGGTGTCCTTCACCAAGAGTGGGCGAGCTGTCGCCAGGACCGTGGACAAATTCCAAACAACTGCCGTAACCAGCAGAGGACATTGCAACAAGTACCAAAGCCATGCCCTCAGCCAATGATGCTTCCCTGCAGACTTCTGCTACATATGATTGAAGAAGAAGAAGTGCAGATGCGTGCTCAGGATGACATTCCCTACAATTTTCCACATTCAGAGGTAAAGTACCGCGATACTGCAAGAAAGTTTTCTGATTCGTGTTCTGCAGTGTTCAAAATGTAAAATTAAATTGAAATCAACTAATCCCTTTGTCACAGAGTGACGCCTGCAGACAGAGTGAACCAAGTGCTTAACCTCGGTTCGCGCTTCGTTCAGTGGGTTATAAACTGATGAAATGAATGGATATGGTGTTCGTTCAGCACAGACTGATATGACTAATGATTTCATCAAAATTACTTGCAAATGTTGATTGCATTGGTGATGAAGTATTATTCTGACATAATATTGTGACATGCAAAGCAGTTGCTGCCATGCTTCATTATGGATCAAATCATTGCAAACGAAGACGAATGTTTTGAAACGTCTGGTTGATGTGGTATTCCATTTATCGCATCCCTCCTCTGATCAACAACGTCCCGATACTTGCCATTTGCCCTTCTTTCTGAGAAATATTCTGAAAACCCTGAAGTTTCTCTTCTCCTGTAACGATCCCAACAACCACAACTTCCTTATGAGGTTTGCCGGAAGGAACCAGTGGCCGAAGTCATTCACGAACCCCAAACCGAAAACACCCCCATTGCTACTCGATTATCCTCCAGCTTCACATCCTTTGATGGGAAGACACACACATCGATACGCTTCATGAAAAACACCAGGATGACCAAAAACATCTGGGTCAAGATTCTGGATGAACCCAGGCAAAACAACTCGGTGCAACCATCTCAAAGCAACCGCCCAGCACTGAAATCTCGAATCTATGAAACAGAAAATAGAAAGCTAAATGTGATCAAGATACGACAGTGTTCACGTCAAATTACTTAAAGGAATACCATTGCTATTGGATGTACGTTTCATGCCACGACTTTCCGAATGGATATTTTCTCTTACTTACACGGTGTGTTCCTCATTGAGATAAGCCTCCCCCTTCTTCTCACGTCTGCTGCACTTGTGCCTAAGTTTAAAGAGATTGAAAAGTCAATTTACTGCACATTTTCTGAGGGAGTGACAGTGTACCCAAAAACTGGTCATAAAGGTGGAAAAGAGGGAAATGAAATGATTTACTTCAGACGCTTCCAAAGGGTGGTTTTCTTCAGTGTTGTGGATGGTGATGACTGGTTCACACGAACATCTTGTGAATCGGGAGAGCAAATCACACGAACATCTTGTGAATCGGGAGAGCAAGTCACACTCATGTCTTGAAAACCAAGAGAGCGATTCATTGTTGATTCCCTGAAAAAGAACACTCTTCTTAAATCCAAAAAAAACCTCTTAAATCCAATTAATTTACAACAAATGTAAAAAAATGCAAAAATAGAATGTTAGAAAGGATATTAAAAATGTAAAAACACCATCATTTACCACACGGAGAATGTAAAAATACCAACATTTACCACACGGAGAATGTAAAAATACCAACATTTACCACATGGAGAATGTAAAAATACCATCATTTACCACACGGAGAATGTAAAAATACCAACATTTACCACACGGAGAATGTAAAAATACCACCATTTACCACATGGAGAATGTAAAAATACCATCATTTACCACATGGAGAATGTAAAAATACCAACATTTACCACATGGAGGATGCACAAATACCAACATTTACCACATGGAGAATGTACAAATACCAGCATTTACCACACGGAGGATGTAACAACACCAGCATTTACCACAGGTAGGATGTAAAAACACCAGCATTTACGACACGGAGATTGTAAAAATACCAGCATTTACCACACGGAGGATGTAAAAATACCAGTGTTTACCACACGGAGAATGTAAAAATACCATCATTTACCACACGGAGAATGTAAAAATACCACCATTTACCACAGGGAGAATGAAAAAACACCAACATTTACCACAGAGAGGATGTAAAAATACCAGCATTTACCACAGGGAGGATGTAAAAACACCAGCATTTACCACACGGAGATTGCAAAAATACCAGCATTT
>NC_140963.1:111181721-111196721 GCF_056783735.1 Eptatretus burgeri | reverse complement strand
TTACGACACAGGGATAAAGATTGGGTTTTGCCATGATTCCGGGCTGCCCTACACCCTCATTGCGTGGCCCAGCGCAGAGCTCCTGTCCTCAAGCAATCCTCCAACCCAAGCCTCTGAGTTGCCGGATAACAGGCGCACGCCACTACGCCCGGTATATTTGTGTATATATATATGTATATGTGTATATATATGTATATATGTATATATGTATATGTATGTATATATATGTATATATGTATATATGTATATGTATGTATATATATGTATATATATATTTATATATATATATATATATGTATATATATATATATGTATATATATATCTTCTTCTTCTTCTTTCGGCTGCTCCCGTTAGGGGTCGCCACAGCGGATCATCCGTATGATCTGCATAGTGATTTGGCACATGTTTTTACGCCGGATGCCCTTCCTGACGCAACCCTGGTCGCCTCTTACGACACAGGGATAAGGTACACCTATTTTAACCGGGGTATACACCGGCCCAGTATACTGGTACTCATTTCACCGACCTCGGAAGGATGACAGGCTGAGTCAACCCCCTGGTGTATTAATTCAGTGGCCCAACGGGGCTTGAACTCAGGACCTCTTGGATCCCAAGCCGCTGCCCTTACCACTGCGCCAACACCAGGCTCTTATATGTATAGATATATATATGTATATATATATATATATATGTATAGATATATATATATATGTATATATGTATATGTATATGTATATATATATATATATATATATATATATATATATATATATATATATATATATATATATATATATATATATAGTTACGGCCACAGGTACCAAGTGTGTTTTGAGCAGGTTTAATACTCGTTTGTCCACGGAAGAGCCGGACTTGGGGCCAGCGCTCACGATTAATTTTGTGGTACGGTGGGTTGTTTTCGAACCACGAATGCCAATCAGTGAACCACGAGTTCCAGTGTCCACCGTCTCATTTTGCCGTTTCACTCAATGTCACGTGGTTCCCTGAACAGGGAGCGCACCCTCGGCAAAGCACCAATCTTATCTTGATTAGATCTTAATTATGACCGCCGAGCGTTCAACCGCCGGTGCGTACCGACTCTTACAGGTCAATTTGTGTGGTGATTACCTCCCAGTCTATCTAGGTTTGGACAATCCTGGATCAATGGAAGGAAAGGACAAGCACGGACAGGTTAGAACGTCAACAAAGCAATTTATTAATGAGGAAAAATAAATAAAAATCAATCAAAATAATCGTAAGCAAATAAATAATTAATCAGGCACTGAGAGAACAAAAAAAATCGACAAAGAGCAGATGCTTATAAAATCACTATGCCTTAACAATTAAACACGATACAAGGTTACCCAGCAGAACATTCAGGGGGGAAGAGAAATTCCGTCTCGCTCACCAAAGAGAAGTCGTCATACGTCAAATAAAATGGCCTGAAATGTGTGAGCGTGCCTTAGCTGTTGCCAGCTCTCAGCCTTGCCGTGCACCCACTAGCAAACAGGCTTGAACGCCAATCGACATCATCCCCAAGAATCAGGTACGCCAAGAGCAGCTCTCGAGCAGAACCAGCACTGACGGTCCCAGCGCTAGGAGCCACCTGGAGCCACAACCAGCAGACAGCTATTCGGAGCTGTGAGGCACTGTGAAGTGCTGAGGCACTGTGAGAAGCAGGAAAGCGCTGAGGCTGTCACCAACTCACTGGCGCCGACTGACTGACTGGAACTGACTGAAATACTCTCAAAGCTGTAACATCCGCAACCAGTTTGAGAAAGTTTACTGCTCGAAATGGAACTGACGTTAAGGTGCTGTCACACCATGATGTTTTAACCAGCAATGGTAACGTATAAAAATGAATGTAAAACGTTGGCGTACGCTGAAGTTTTGAGATTTTTTAAAAAGTTTTGGTCGTATGCATAACATATTAGTAACGGGCACAGAACGTTTCGTTGTCTTATAGATCACTTGTTCCAACGAATGCTTAGCCTGTTGTCGGCGTTCACAACCTATGCCCAACGATAGTTTAACTTAGGCATAGCGCGCTGCATGTATCACCGACGAACTCGTGGCATTCTCTGTGAAAAGCTGCCGCACGCCGATTTAAATCATAACCGCCTGAAAATTGGAAGTGTCAATGTATGTCGATTTAGCCAGCGTATGCCAACCTATAAAAAATGTGTCTAAAACGCTGGCACACGTCAAATACGGTATGGGTAAGTTGTGTATTCGTTAGAAGCACACTGAAAAACAATGAAGTACGCTGTCATATTCCGTGGTACGTCTAGTACGTCGTGAAATTTCAAGCATGCTGAAAATTTTACGACGTACTCGACGTATGGCTCACAAGTTCCGCATACGCTGGCATAAGTTCTCGGCACGCTCCGCGATCGTTGACACACATCGGACACATGTTACTTGTAAGTTACTCATAAGTCGAAACACGTCGAGGTAATGTTTAGCATACCCGAAACTTAATTTTTGACCTATGAGTAACGTGCTTTGAACCTATGTGTAACGCATCTCAAACGCACGTTGTCGTATGTAGACGAATTTGATTGACGTCTTCCGGACGACCACAGAACTTATTGAACGTGTTTCTAACTTACATCTACCGTATAATGGCGATGTGGCAGCGTTTAGGGGAATTGGTATCTCCAAATGGGCTTCACAAGACGAACCCGTCAGTGTTCCAGACTCCATGTTGAGTAGATGTCAATGTCAGTAGTATCTGTCGTAGTAGTATTAGGTGAGCGTGTCAGTAGTAGTTGTAGTAGTAGTAGTATTGGTCGTAGTAGTAGGTCCATGTCAGTAGTCGTAGGTGAGCATGATGGGGAGGGTGTGGGTGATGATGGATCCTCGTTACGTCCACGAATAGGAGACTACTTTGCACCATTGTTCGATGTTCTTTTCGGCTAATTTTTTTGTTTCAGTTTTTCAAGTATTCAAAACGACTTGGACAAATGCATTATGTACTCGTAATTAACACAGAATGCTTCAATAACTTATAGATAAGTTACACCAACGATTGATTAGCGTGTTTTAGGCGTCCACAACTTATGCCCAACGATAGTCTAACGTATGCATAGCGTGGCAGCGTATCATCGACGATTACGTGAGGTTTTCTCTTCATTGGCTGCAACTTCACTCTTAATAAATGCCTGTCACTCGCCTATTGTTTTGGACTCTGGTGCTCTGCAATTGAAATAGTTTCCATTGAACGAGTTAAATCGCTTCCACAGCACTGCAGTCATGGCACCAACAACAGCAGGCTCAGTGCCAGCCTCATGCCAGGCTCAAGCGGATCCCTGTAGAAGGTGTACTGCTTGGTTATCCTTGGACCCACTCTGGCTAGCAGCTCGTCGAACATCGCTGGGGGAATTCGCAGGAAGTTGGTTGGTGAAGGATGCATGGTCCTCGTTCGGAGTTCCACCATGAGCTGGTCATATATGCCGTAATGGCGTCGCCTCCCAATCCATGGTCTGACCCAGTTCCTTCTCCTTCGTTCACGTCTTCTTCTCACGGCTCTATTGGCACGCAACTGGTGCAGTGTCAACTCGATGAGGTCATGTTGATGTTGGAGGACAGGTAGGTATTGTCGCCTCAGCCTTGCTGTATCCTCCATCTCTCGGAACGACATGGACATGTACTCACCATGAAGTCTTAAAAAAAAGATGGGTTCCTCCTGCGAAGCCCCTTTTTATATACCAATTCCCCTAATCGCTGCCAATACGCCATTATACGGTTTCTGTAAGTTAGAAACGCGTTCAGTAAGTTCTGTGGTCGTCCTAGAGACGTCAAATACGTCGACATACTTATTTGTGCATAGGACATGCTTTACAAATAATTCCCAAGCACGTTACTCAGAGGTTATAAATAAGTCACGGGTACCGTAAACATTACTTTGACGTGTTTCGTTGTCTGAGGAACTTTCAAGTAACGTGTTGCGAAGTGTGAACAACGTTTGTGTAGCGTGCTTACAAAACGTTACTCATAGGTTAGAAATAAGTTTCGGGTACTCTAAACATTACCTCGACGTGTTTCGACTTATGAGTAACTTACAAGTAACGTGTGTCAACGACCGCATAACGTGCCTTCAACTTATGGCCAGCGTAGCTGAACGTGTGAGTCGTACGCCGGCATACCTCGTAAAATTTCAAGCATGCAAAAATTTGAGGACAACCCAAAAGCACAGCGTTTAAAGCCAGCGTACTACGACGTATGGCTGTTTTTCAGCGTGCTCTTAACATATACAAAACGTACCCAGAACGTATTCGACGTGTGCCAGCGTTTTAGACAAATTTTTCATAAATCAGCATACGCTGGCTAAATCGTCAAGGTGTGACAGCGGCTTTACAGAAAGCTATAACCATGGCTAGACAGATTGAGTTGGCAATGGCGGAGGCTCAGATCATCGGCCATGGCACTGCGAGTGTCATACAGGCCGAACTGTTGTGGGCCGGGGTTCGGTGGCGATACAAGACCACTGGGTGGAGCAGTAGAGCCGTCTCCCACCGAACACCCGGAATTAAAAGGTCGTCATCCCGGATAACTCCAGAGTTGACGGGCCACTTAAAGGACCCTGACCGCCAATTCTCTTACAGCCAAATTTGGTAGGGTCAATAGCCAAATTTCAATATACCTAAGTACCCACGTCGTCAAATTACCGGGGAAATCACACCCTCGGCCGACTATGGCCGAACCGAGTCGCAGGTACCGACTCGGATCTGGCGTAACCGAGCGGAGTTACCATAGCCGCGCCGGTCCCAATGACAACTTATGGCACCAACGGTCTTACTATTTCTCAATATGCACCATGCTAGGCTAATGAAAGAAAACACAAACAACGAACTGGAACATTTAACATGGGGGTTTATTTATAAACAATAATCGGGGAGGGAAGCACACAAAGAGCAGAGTTGTCCGAATAAAAGCAATGCAAACAATGTACAATGAAAAACACAAAATCAATCCTACTTAAAGACGGGGCCCACGGACACACACACACACACACACACACACACACACACACACACACACACACACACACACACACACACACACACACACACACACACACACACACACACACACACACACACACAAAAAGAAATGGATGGTCTATTTTCCTCTATTGATTTCCTGTACTATTTTCCTGTACTGTACATTCACACACTCGATGGTCTATTTTCAGCCCTTCGGCTCGAGATTGAAGGCGAGCTGAGGGCAGGAGCCTATTCTTGCACCTGTCCGCCTCGCGCGGTCTGGTCGAGCTTGTCCGGTGGTGGGACTCGAACCCGCCACCAACAACGCAGCACCAAGAACCAGGGACCAGGAACGACGCCACGGATGCCAGCCAGCACGGGAA
Organism: Eptatretus burgeri; assembly: GCF_056783735.1. Lineage (NCBI taxonomy): Eukaryota > Metazoa > Chordata > Myxini > Myxiniformes > Myxinidae > Eptatretus > Eptatretus burgeri. The sequence goes on along the minus strand of NC_140963.1, from coordinate 111,191,349 downwards.
CGGACCAGACGAGATGCCAGCAGGCAAGACGAGGCTTCCTCCTTTTCTCCTCTTTCTCGGCGACTGGGCGAGCCTTTTCTTCTCGACGGCTCGCCACATATATATATATATATATATATATATATATATATATATATATATATATATATATATATATATATATATATATATATATATATATATATATATATATATATATATATATTATGCAAGTATATAAGAGGTGTGTTCAATCGATCGTTAGCAGCTCGATCTTAAGCAGCTTTGGCACGAACTTCTCTGAGATTCTCCTTAAGCCCAAATCCTCAGTCACAATGGAATGACCAAAAATGCCCGAGACAGATCAGAGTTTTGAGAGCCTGTTCCCAGAGATATTTTCCACTTTTCGTTTTGTTCCACCAGAGCAGATTTTCAAACCTCATACCAGTTTCTCTCCCATGTCACGTCTTCATTTCCACATAGTTTTACTCATATCGCCCCAGTGCCATATTTTCCAGCACTGCCTTCCAAACATCAGAGCCTGCCAATATTTACATGGAACGCGCTGTCCTGAGGCCGCAGAACATCACACTGGCCGGACAGGTTCCGACTCGGGACCGCAGACCAATGGGGCTCAGTTGCAAGGGTAGATATGAGGTGCGAGTTTGGGCAAGATAGCTCCAAAAGGAGTGATCTCAGTGGGAGTGAAGGCTCGACAAAGTCCCTCAAACTTTTTTTTTCCAACCCCAACTTTCTCTTTCCCCCTCAACCCAATCTCTCTGTGTCTTCCTCCTTGAACCAGTATTGTAGTTCTGTGTTAAGTCATTGTGTACAAGTGCTCCGGGGTCGGGTATGATCGGTAGAGGGTAAGGGAAAAATGTATGTGTGTATAATGTGCTTTACATGTGTTTTATACATGTTCAACCTCTTTTCATGTCATGTTTGATTTCCCTCACCATTTTCTGAGGTAACAATCCCCCCTAATATTTGCTCTCCTTTGCATTTGTCCTCTGCATTCCTTCAATCATTCCCCCCCCCGTCATTTTCTGCTCTTTACATTTCCTTGCTTGCTGTGGAATAAATTATTGAAGTGTTGAATGTGTCCTGATTTATCCTGCATTGCGTTGGTCCGAATAGCATTCCCAGTGGGCAACATTGGTCTGAGTTCCCAATGGTAATGGGAGCCCACGTACGGCAGCATGCAGCATTGGTTCACGCATCCATACTAACGACCGCATTGTCGCAGGCACGATTCCCAATCTGCCACGTTTGATTCACTGGTACGGTAAACCCACTTTGGGTGTGAGGATCCGGCCCGAGTTGAGGGTTGCAGTCGACGTTTGTGGTTTCTCGGAATATGTCACTCTCTTGGAGTTATCCAGAAGCGACGTCCCGAACAATATCTCGAAAATAGAGCCGAAGTAATCGTGAAAGAGGCCAAAGTATTACATTCCAATGGATGCAAAGAAACGCATTTTCAAAGAGCATCAGCAGCAATAACCAAGTAGCAAGTGTCATCAGTAGAATTATTCATGAACACGATTAAACGGTCTGTATGGAGCAAAGAGATGATATTACAATTCGCTTTTCAAGATGCCAATGCGAGGAACTCGTTTATGACTTGCATCCAAGTCGTTCATTGCAGAATTTGGGTTTTGTGAACACAAGAGATTTTTGTGAGAAAACAGTTGTGGTGAAAGGTAAATGACGGTGATTACTCTGACTTGTTGGATAAGAGTGAATTTGGTAGTTCCTGGTTAATAACGATTCCATAGCACGAGGTAACATATCAGTATTCAATTGAAACATAAGATTACCGAAATTTAAATAGAAAAAAAAATCATCAACTTTCAAAACCTTATTTCTGAGAAATAACACATCAGTATGAGAGTGAAAACCAGTGTTAGTAACAATTCTGAGTGCTCAGTTTTGAATCAATAAAATTCTCTCCCTGTGGGTATTTGATACATTGACCCCCCCAAGATAAAATTCCACAGTTTAAATAAGATAACATAAGGGTAGAATATGACAGGGACCACATGTACTAAGAAAAACCCTTCAACTTGTATGGAACACAAACATTTGTTGAGAGAAACTTGTGTCGATCGTCGGAATATCCTTTTGTTGAAAAATTAGGATCAATGAACAAGCCAAGAAATTGAGTCGGGTCAACCCTGTCTTGATGTATAAAACCAATACTTATATGTCCAGGAAGCTCAGGAATTGAATTGCTCACCAGCATGTAGTTAACTGTATCTCTATTAAAAGAACATTATCTGCCCGTATCCAATCATGAACAAGCTTTAACTCACCATTTGCTGTATAAAGAAGGAAGTGGGGGTCTTGCTGTGATCAGAAAATATTTGAATTGTCAGTGAATAATATAAATGACTCGATGTCAGATGACTTTTGAAAGTCATTAACATGAAGAATAATAAGTGTATGTGTGTCTCCTCCAGAACTCCAAAACCATAAACTGAGCGGCTCAAAACTTTACATGCGTCCTGAGGGAACTCTGAGGGAGCACATGATTGAAAACTGGGTATTTTGGTAAATTTCATGAACCCTTTTCAAGATAATTAACGGCTTACCTTCATGAAGGCTTCTCCTTGGTGAACCCAACTTCATCTTGCAGGGGTCTTTTAATTTGGCCTCCTCAAAAAGCCTTGCCTTGGAATCAGGATCCATTCTCATGGTGTTGTCTTCTGTCAATTTGTAAAGACAAACTTTGAACATTAGGTTGTCATGATTGTACTTGGTGCTGATGCACACGAAAAATGGGAAAATGATGATGATACCTGATTTAATAGGCGATGGTACATGTATGAAAATATTGTCAACTCGCAAATACAACGTGTCGCTTCACTGACTGGGATATCAATAAATTGTTTTCATGAACTTTGCAAATCCCCTCATGAAACCAAGACTTCTTCAAGTCATCAACACTCTTTTCACTTTTAGAAAAACAAAATTCACGTTTCAGTTTTGCTGTTATGAAGACATTGAAAAAAAACCAAAACATTGCACATCACAATCGGCTTTCCTTTCATTTTCTCCTTCCTCGATAAATAAATCGCCATTTTTGCTGTGGCGACTAAGAAAAAAATAAAGAGTTTACTTGTTCTTTCCACCCGAAAATAAACAATCTTCGTGAGAAGATTCCCAATCTTTGCAAATTTGCAAATTTTTTGCCATGTGGTTCAGCAATTGAAATAATGGCGCAAGCCTTGAACAGTCAACATATGCATGGAACAAATCCTCTGTACAAATACAGAAAGGGCAGCACCCAGATATGGGAGAAAAATTACTTAACTTATTCGAAGGAATAACCCAATGTGTGAGTCGCCACTGTAAGTCTCCAGTCCTTTTTATCAACCAGCTTCCTATAGAATGAGTTCCATATAGGCTCAGATGGGAGTACTCCCGGCATTAGTCTTTCCCACCTGGGCACTCCATTCAATGGAGAGTCCTCGAGTAGACTTGACTAGACAGTCTATATTGCTCCTTTCTGTATATTTATGAAAAATATTTTTCCTCAGCGAATGGGGGCTGAATCTCTGTGACTCGGTTGTACAATTAACCCAAGAAACCCGGAGTCATTTGTTGTCAAAAACTTTTCTTAAGACCATTTTAGTTCGAGTTGAGAACTTTTTTTTTCACAATGTCTCTGAGGATTTTGCCCATCCTCCTAATTGACCGTATTATTGTCATATCTGCTATCTCCGGAACTGTTTTCCACCCCAACCCAGAATCGTGGCGGAGGTGTCGTATTTTGATTTTGCCTGCTGATAAAGTGTTGATAAAGTTCACGGCTTCTCAGAATTGCAGGAAACAATGGGTTGTAAAATAGTGGTTCTTCCACAAACATGTATGTAGCATAAGTTTCTTGCTGGCGACTAACCGAAAGGCTCTGCCAATCATTCAAAAGACTCTGATAAAATGCTGAAAGATGTGATATATCGACATGCTGGAGTTTGATCATGAAGAGTTCAAGGCTGTAACCGAGCCCACTTGCTTGCTGCAAATTGTGACGGCCCAGAAAGCGGCGAGGCAGCTGTTCATCCTGCATCAACATCTGAGTGGAGCACAGCTGAAAAGCCATGATACGGCTTTTTGTGTCGACAAGTCCTTGGCCACTTTCAGCCAAAGGATGGCATATAAGAATTGGCTGTAACCAGTGAAACCCACTCCAGAAAAAAACAACCAGTAGCCTTTGAACAGCCTTCAGTAGCACTTCCGGTGGTTGGAGGCAGATAAACTTATGCCACAACGAGAACGGGCACTCATAGAGCGCATACCTTCGCCGCCACTACTTTTTTTGTTCTTGGTATGAGTGTGGGGAACTGGTTTCATATGAATGGTCTTATGACACAAACCACACATCTATAATGTCATGACCCCCCCCTGACTTTCGGGGGCTACGGACTCAACAACAATCAACTCACGTCGTTTTGGCGAGTCTTCACTCGCAAGCTCGGTGAATGTTTCAACAAGAGAAGGTAATCTCGTTTGATGCTGGTTTCATGCAAATCGAATAACAATTGACTGAGTTATTCCGAAAACCGCATATTTTTCAAGGGCGTGACACCCCCCCCCCCGACATTTTACCCCAACCGGTGACATGTGTTATGACGTCATTGTGTCACAAGATTGGGCATTAAATTCTGAACATTTTGGTGCTGGGTTCATGTAAAGCGGACAAGAATTGACCGCGTTATGACAAAAACCGCATATTTTTCAAGGTCGTGACCCCCCTGACCTATGAGCCCGAACCGGTAACAAGAGTATGGGCGTCATTGTGTCATATTGCATATCACAAGATGAGGCGTTGAATTCTGAACATTTTGGCGTTAGTTGCATGCAAATTGAATAAAAATTGACCGTGTTATCATAAAAAGACGATTTTGACCTTTTCGTGACCTTGACCTTTGACCCGAACGATCACAAAATCTAATCGAATGCTTCCTGGCTAATACCCAATCATCCCACCAAATTTCATGCAATTCGGGTTTATACTTTTTGAGTTATACGAATCACAAGATTACAAATAAATAAATAAATACACGCCGACCAAAACATAACCTTTCGCAGAATGCGAAGGTAAAGATGAGGCAACCAAATTATTTACAACTAGAACCCAAGCTCTGTGGGAAAGGTGGGGAAGGGCTCTCTTCCATAGTCCTAATCTGTTTTTAACATGATCAACCATCCCATCCCAATTTTGAAGGACAGAGTGGGCATCCCTGGAACACGCCGAGATATTTAACTCCCGCTTCCACCCATTTTAACTTTGAAGGAAAATGCACCGGTGGTACTAACCGTGTCCCCAGCGGAGTGTTTTTAAGACTGGGAACCCAGAAGGCTTTACTCTTGTTCCAGTTACAGTTCAACAAAGATGCCAAGCAAAAGAGATTTAAACACTCAACAAATGCAGAGATATCATTGTCATTCTTTATGACCACAGTGACATCATCTGCATATGGTGATACAACTATTGAAGGAATCCCTCTGGATGCAGTTATTCCTGAAAGATTTTTCCTGAATAGAATTAGAAGTGGTTCTCGAACCAAGGAGAATAATAATCCAGAAACAGGGCACCCTTGCCTCACCCCTCTCTGCACTTGTGAAGGAGAGATAAGTAAATTAATAATTTTTAAAATAGTAAATATGTTGCTGTGCAGGAAGGATACATAGGCCCGAAAATTGGAACCAAGACAACATGCTTTCAACACATGATGCAAAAAACACATGATCAACACTATCAAATGCCTTTTCTCAGTCAAGAAATATTATCCAAAATTCTTTTTCCATGGAATCACACTCCAGAAAATCTCTGATCAAAAAAATATTATCTTCATTGATCTGTTCGGGATACAGTAGTTCTCATCAGAATGGACTAGATCAACAATTACCATCGTCAACCGACTGGCCAACACTTTTGACAATATTTTGTAGTACGTACAAAATACTGAAACCGGTCACCAGTTCTTCATCTGCCGTAAGTCTCCAGTCTTTGGTTGAAGAGACACCACTGCTCTTCTAAAACTTCAAGGCAGTTCTCCATTTCCCAAAGATGATTCCAGGACATTCAATAACTCAGGGCCCAAAAGGTCCCAAAAGCCAAGAAAAATTCTGGCGGTAAGCCGTCAATTCAAGGCGCGTTCCCCGAGTTCAATCCAGCAAGGTCCTGCATTAGCTCAGACAATGTGATTGGTGAGTCCAAGCTCAGGTGCTGGGGCTCCGTGATGGAAGGAAAGTGAGAAGTTAAAAGTCCCATAGTTTGCTCACAAACAGGATGTTTTGCATACATTTTTAAAAAATAATCTCGAATCCACAACCGTGCATCACTGGAGTTAACAACCATGTTTCCTCTTGAGTCGAGCAGAGAAAAAACGGTCATTTGTGATTTGGTGACAAAATCCATTTGGGAAAAGGATTTGCTGGGAGTATCTAAAACCTTGATGTTTATCCTTAATCTGATTAACATCCCTGCTGCTTTCTCTTGCGTCAGTTCTCTCAATTGGATCGTCTTTTCAACGAATACCCTTTGGTCTCTCCTGTTTCCATATCTGGCCACTTCACTCTCTAACTGTAGGATATCAGCTTCTAACAGAGCCATTGTTGTATTATTAACATTGGTAACATTTGAAACAAGATGCTGACAAAACACTCTAATCTGTGCTTTTTTGTTGTCCCACCATAACTCTAATGAAGAAAAAGAGGCTTTTTTGAGTGTTGGATACCCCAAAAGGTATAGAAGCCTTTTCCAAATGAAGTATCTTCAAGAAGATTGGTGTTGAATTTCTAGTACGTACTTTTATGTGAGGGTTGAGGGAAAAAGTGGCCCATGGTCACGAAATGATGATCGGAAAATAAGGATGGAAAGTAAACTGGAGAGAAAACAGCATTCTTGAAATGCGAGTTTATGTCCCACCGGTCAAGTCTCGCAAAGGATGCTCTCCCGTTAGCCCAACGTCCCAACGTATATTGAGATTCGTTGGGGTGACATCGCCTCCATGCATCTAACAAACCTATTGCCGAAAAAAAAGAGACAAATCAGCATAGAATTTGGGGTGAGGTTCTGCTGTATTTCTGTCTAAAACAGGTTCAACGGTGCAATTAAAATTACCCACCCCATGCAAATACAATCATTGATATCAATTGAGCGAAATTGTCTGATTAAAGACAAAAAGAAGGCTCTTCGTTCTGCACACTCACTGGGCACATACACATTGAATAGTGTAAAATGGAAATTATAAATGACCGGTTCAAGAGAGATGAACCGGCCTTTGATAACCTCTTGGAAGTGGCATGATTCAGGTACGAGCCCAGGTCTGAATAAAAAGGTCACACCAGCAGAAGAAGAAGACAAATTACTAAAAAAAAACACTGTCCCTTGAAGACGCGACACCAATCATACTCCACATCTTCAGTTATGCGCGTTTCCCAGAGTAAAAGTACATCCATTTGTTTACGATCAAACAAACTTTTCACTTGAACCTGGCACTTGTGACTTGCACCTCCGCCGTTCATATGTAAGGTTCCAAAAATGATATTTTTTCATGGTTTATCCAAAGGCTTGAGTGGTTGCTGAGAAATTTCAGTCCCTGCTTTTGAAACAACCTTTCTTTCTGAGTGTGGCACAAGATCTTGTCGACTGCGCAAGTGGTGGTAAAAAATTGACTCCAAAACATGTTGGTCTTGCAAGTACTCTTCATCAAGCGACGCGGTCAAAAGACCTAGTACAATTGTTAACAAGGCAGGGCAGTGCCTGAGTTATGAACAGATGTTGCAAGTAGACACTTCCTTGGCTGAGAGCACTCTCAAATCATTGGACAAAGCAACTGGTGCCATCATTCCACCAAACATTGAGGCAAATAAATTCATCCACTACACCTGTGATAATTGTCATCCTTGATGAAACACTTGATGGAAAGAATACCTTCCATGCAACTCAAATGGCATCATGGCAACGAGGCCAAACAACTGATTCTTCTCTTTAAAATCTCGAGCTATCCACAAGACATACTTTGATTGTGCCAAATGGCCTGGAGGAGCTGCATCCTGTCAGTACAACTCATGGAAAATGCAAGCCAGTATTCACAGCACCCGTCGACGATGCCTGCTTCAGCAAATCTCCCACATCGCGAATCACACCAAACAATCATCATAGAAGGTCTTCAAAGAGCACCATGAATTGCTGAAGAACTTGGCCATTGGTGAACTCACAGAGGAAACCATCAAATCTTCAGAAACCTTTGTCTGCATAATATACAATGTGCACACAACAGACTCTGTAGATGCAGCACGTCATTTATTGTTTTCCAAGAGGGGAAACCAGAAGCCATGGCACCAACAAGTGATGCGCTCCGTTTCCATTTGATGAGAGTACACCATCAAGCAATGAAATGGAGAAATTCCCACTGCCCCACACCTGAACTCCCTGCGCCCTCTGAAATGGGATGGAGACTTGAGGAATCAGGACTGAAACCCATACTGTTGGCATCGAGTCCCATTCCAGGCAGTTGTCTCGAGATGGTAGCCTGTGCATGTCGGAAACAATGCAAGACTCGACGCTGCACATCAATGTGTGTATGCCAGCAACAGATTAATGATCAGGCTCCTTGCATGAATACAATGTGATATGCCTAAAAGATGTTCGGCATTCCTGAAAACTGTTTATGCTGACTGAAATTTGTTCACGTAGCAGCATGACAGAACTTTGTTTAGTTTTTATGATGATAGGCTCGCAACTTCAAGTTCTACATTTTATTAATAAACATCGTTAACCATGTAAACATTAATTGAAATGCTTCAAATATGTCTTAATCATTTTTCTTGACCCTGAAAACATAGGTCCAGACATCTCATTTGCCAGGTTTGCATGCATAGTAAGTAAGTTACAGCAGAAAATAGATTTTTTGTTAATGGCGGGAGCTACTTCGCATCATAATAGATTTTTGGCATGTTACAAATTTTATTAGCCTGTAGTTTTGATCTATTGCTCAAGGGACATTTCTAGGATGCGTACATGTGAACAATGTGCATTTATTTAAACTCGTGCGGGCCCGTACGTGCGTGCCTGTGCGTGCAAAAAAAAACAAAAAAAAAACTTTCAAACCGCCTGCCAGAAACAACAACCACACAGGCCGTTCCTTCGCTCTCGTAACCGACGACTGGATTGGGACATTGTGTTTCAGAAAATCCAGAAAGTACAGAAATCGAGAAAGAAAGAATACAGTAATCGTCACTGACTGGATTGGGGCATTGTGTTTAAGAAAATCGAGAAAGTACAGAAATAGAGAAAGAAAGAATACAGTAACTCGATAAATCAAGAAAAAAAAAATCGAGAAAGAATACAGTAATCATCTCTGACTGGATTGGGACATTGTGTTTTAGAAAATCGAGAAAGTACAGAAATCGAGCAAGAAAGAATACAGTAAGTCGATAAATCAAGAAAAAAAAATCGAGAAAGAATACAGTCATCATCACTGACTGGATTGGGACATTATGTTTCAGAAAATCGAGAAAGAAAAATACAGTAAGTCGATAAATCAAGAAAAAAAAATTCGAGAAAGAAAGAACACATTAAGTCAATAAATCGAGAAAAAAAAATCGAGAAAGAATAGAGTACTCGTCACTATCCGGA
>NC_140963.1:111174219-111181221 GCF_056783735.1 Eptatretus burgeri | reverse complement strand
CAGGATCGTCGAATCACGATCAGAGAACTTGCAGACGAGGCGGGCGTCAGCATTGGATCCGGTCATTCCATTGTGACTGAGGATTTGGGCTTAAGGAGAATCTCAGAGAAGTTCGTGCCAAAGCTGCTAACGATCGAGCAGAAGCAACTCCGTTTGGAGATCGCACAGGACATGCTGGAGACTGTGAACAGCAATCCCAACTTCAACACAGTGATCACTGGCGATATGACCACAGTGATCCGTCATTTTGTCAAAAACGAAAATCCGACGGCGCTCACTTACACTTCCTCACTCATCGACGGTCTGTCGGCGACTGACAGCTTCTGCAGGCGGGAAAATATTCACGCATACGAATTAGGATTGCCTACATATGTGCACCAAACTACGCCTCCCTAGCTTCATTTGTTTACGCACGAAAAATAAAGGTTCGATACTTTTTGAACACACCTCTTATATACCTGCATATTATATATATATATATATATATATATATATATATATATATATATATATATATATATATATAGATAGATAGATAGATAGATAGATATATAGATATGTGGCGAGCCTTCGAGAAGAAAAGGCTCGCCCAGTCGCCGAGAAAGAGGAGAAAAGGAGGAAGCCTCGTCTTGCCTGCTGGCATCTCGTCTGGTCCGTTCCCGTGCTGGCTGGCATCCGTGGCGTCGTTCCTGGTCCCTGGTTCTGGGTGCTGCGTTGTTGGTGGCGGGTTCGAGTCCCACCACCGGACAAGCTCGACCAGACCGTGCGAGGCGGACAGGTGCAAGAATAGGCTCCTGCCCTCAGCTCGCCTTCAATCTCGAGCCGAAGGGCTGAAAATAGACCATCGAGTGTGTGAATGTACAGTACAGGAAAATAGTACAGGAAATCAATAGAGGAAAATAGACCATCCATTTCTTTTTGTGTGTGTGTGTGTGTGTGTGTGTGTGTGTGTGTGTGTGTGTGTGTGTGTGTGTGTGTGTGTGTGTGTGTGTGTGTGTGTGTGTGTGTGTGTGTGTGTGTGTCCGTGGGCCCCGTCTTTAAGTCGGATTGATTAAGTGTTTTTCATTGTACATTGTTTGCATTGCTTTTATTCGGACAACTCTGCTCTTTGTGTGCTTCCCTCCCCGATTATTGTTTGTAAATAAACCCCCATGTTAAATGTTCCAGTTCGTTGTTTGTGTTTTCTTTCATTAGCCTAGCATGGTGCATATTGAGAAATAGTAAGACCGTTGGTGCCATAAGTTGTCATTGGGACCGGCGCGGCTATGGTAACTCCGCTCGGTTACGCCAGATCAGAGTCGGTACCTGCGACTCGGTTCGGCCATAGTCGGCTGAGGGTGTGATTTCCCCGGTAATTTGACGACGTGGGTACTTAGGTATATTGAAATTTGGCTATTGACCCTACCAAATTTGGCTGTAAGAGAATTGGCGGTCAGGGTCCTTTAAGTGGCCCGTCAACTCTGGAGTTATCCGGGGTGACGACCTTTTAATTCCGGGTGTTCGGTGGGAGACGGCTCTACTGCTCCACCCAGTGGTCGTGTATCGCCACCGAACCCCGGCCCACAACAGTTCGGCCTGTATGACACTCGCAGTGCCATGGCCGATGATCTGAGCCTCCGCCATTGCCAACTCAATCTGTCTAGCCATGGTTATAGCTTTCTGTAAAGCCGCTGTCACACCTTGACGATTTAGCCAGCGTATGCTGATTTATGAAAAAATTGTCTAAAACGCTGGCACACGTCGAATACGTTCTGGGTACGTTTTGTATATGTTAAGAGCACGCTGAAAAACACTGCCATACGTCATAGTACGCTGGCTTTAAACGCTGTGCTTTTGGGTTGTCCTCAAATTTTTGCATGCTTGAAATTTTACGACGTATGCCGGCGTACGACTCACACGTTCAGCTACGCTGGCCATAAGTTGTAGGCACGTTATGCGGTCGTTGACACACGTTACTTGTAAGTTACTCATAAGTCGAAACACGTCGAGGTAATGTTTAGAGTACCCGAAACTTATTTCTAACCTATGAGTAACGTTTTGTAAGCACGCTACACGAACGTTGTTCACACTTCGCAACACGTTACTTGAAAGTTCCTCAGACGTCGAAACACGTCAAAGTAATGTTTACGGTACCCGTGACTTATTTATAACCTATGAGTAACGTGCTTGGGAATTATTTGTAAAGCATGTCCTATGCACAAATACGTATGTAGACGTATTTGACGTCTCTAGGACGACCACAGAACTTACTGAACGCGTTTATAACTTACAGAAACCGTATAATGGCGTATTGGCAGCGATTAGGGGAATTGGTATATAAAAAGGGGCTTCGCAGGAGGAACCCGTCTTTTTTTTAGACTTCATGGTGAGTACATGTCCATGTCGTTCCGAGAGATGGAGGATACAGCAAGGCTGAGGCGACAATACCTACCTGTCCTCCAACATCAACATGACCTCATCGAGTTGACACTGCATCAGTTGCGTGCCAATAGAGCCGGGAGAAGAAGACGTGAACGAAGGAGAAGGAACTGGGTCAGACCATGGATTGGGAGGCGACGCCATTACGGCATATATGACCAGCTCATGGTGGAACTCCGAACGAGGACCATGCATCCTTCACCAACCAACTTCCTGCGAATTCCCCCAGCGATGTTCGACGAGCTGCTAGCCAGAGTGGGTCCAAGGATAACCAAGCAGTACACCTTCTACAGGGATCCGCTTGAGCCTGGCATGAGGCTGGCACTGAGCCTGCTGTTGTTGGTGCCATGACTGCAGTGCTGTGGAAGCGATTTAACTCGTTCAATGGAAACTATTTCAATTGCAGAGCACCAGCGTCCAAAAACAATAGGCGAGTGACAGGCATTTATTAAGAGTGAAGTTGCAGCCAATGAAGAGAAAACCTCACGTAATCGTCGATGATACGCTGCCACGCTATGCATACGTTAGACTATCGTTGGGCATAGGTTGTGGACGCCTAAAACACGCTAATCAATCGTTGGTGTAACTTATCTATAAGTTATCGAAGCGTTCTGTGTTAATTACGAGTACATAATGCATTTGTCCATTCGTTTTGAATGCTTGAAAAACTGAAACAAAAAAATTAGCCGAAAAGAACATCGAACAATGGTGCAAAGTAGTCTCCTATTCGTGGACGTAACGAGGATCCATCATCACCCACACCCTCCCCATCATGCTCACCTACGACTACTGACATGGACCTACTACTACTACTCCGACTGACACGCTCACCTAATACTACTACGACAGATACTACTGACATTGACATCTACTCAACATGGAGTCTGGAACACTGACGGGTTCGTCTTGTGAAGCCCATTTGGAGATACCAATTCCCCTAAACGCTGCCACATCGCCATTATACGGTAGATGTAAGTTAGAAACACGTTCAATAAGTTCTGTGGTCGTCCGGAAGACGTGAATCAAATTCGTCTACATACGACAACGTGCGTTTGAGATGCGTTACACATAGGTTCAAAGCACGTTACTCATAGGTCAAAAATTAAGTTTCGGGTATGCTAAACATTACCTCGACGTGTTTCGACTTATGAGTAACTTACAAGTAACGTGTGTCCGATGTGTGTCAACGATCGCGGAGCGTACCGAGAACTTATGCCAGCGTATGCGGAACTTGTGAGCCATACGTCGAGTACGTCGTAAAATTTTCAGCATGCTTGAAATTTCACGACGTACTAGACGTACCACAGAATATGACAGCGTACTTCATTGTTTTTCAGCGTGCTCCTAACGTATACACAACTTACCCATACCGTATTTGACGTGTGCCAGTGTTTTAGACACATTTTTTTTATAGGTTGGCATACGCTGGCTAAATCGTCAAGGTGTGACTGCGATGTTGACACTTCCAATTTTCAGGCGGTTATGATTTAAATCGGCGTGCGGCAGCTTTTCACAGAGAATGCCACGAGTTCGTCGGCGATACATGCAGCGCGCTATGCCTAAGTTAAACTATCGTTGGGCATAGGTTGTGAATGCCGACAACAGGCTAAGCATTCGTTGGAACAAGTGATCTATAAGACAACAAAACGTTCTGTGCCCGTTACTAATATGTTATGCATACGACCAAAACTTTAAAAAAAATCTCAAAACTTCAGCGTACGCCAACGTTTTACATACATTTTTATACGTTGCCATTGCTGGTTAAAACATCAAGGTGTGACAGCGCCTTAACGTCAGTTCCATTTCGAGCAGTAAACTTTCTCAAGCTGGTTGCGGATGTTACAGCTTTGAGAGTATTTCAGTCAGTTCCAGTCAGGCAGTCAGCACCAGTCAGTCGGCGCCAGTGAGTTGGTGACAGCCTCAGCGCTTTCCTGCTTCTCACAGTGCCTCAGCACTTCACAGTGCCTCACAGCTCCGAATAGCTGTCTGCTGGTTGTGGCTCCAGGTGGCTCCTAGCGCTGGGACCGTCAGTGCTGGTTCTGCTCGAGAGCTGCTCTTGGCGTACCTGATTCTTGGGGATGATGTCGATTGGCGTTCAAGCCTGTTTGCTAGTGGGTGCACGGCAAGGCTGAGAGCTGGCAACAGTTAAGGCACGCTCACACATTTCAGGCCATTTTATTTGACGTATGACGACTTCTCTTTGATGAGCGAGACGGAATTTCTCTTCCCCCCTGAATGTTCTGCTGGGTAACCTTGTATCGTGTTTAATTGTTAAGGCATAGTGATTTTATAAGCATCTGCTCTTTGTCGATTTTTTTTTTGTTCTCTCAGTGCCTGATTAATTATTTATTTGCTTACGATTATTTTGATTGATTTTTATTTATTTTTCCTCATTAATAAATTGCTTTGTTGACATTCTAACCTGTCCGTGCTTGTCCTTTCCTTCCATTGATCCAGGATTATCCAAACCTAGATAGACTGGGAGGTAATCACCACACGAATTGACCTGTAAGAGTCGGTACGCACCGGCGGTTGAACGCTCGGCGGCCATAATTAAGATCTAGTCAAGATAAGATTGGTGCTTTGCAGAGGGTGCGCTCCCTGTTCAGGGAACCACGTGACCTTGAGTGAAACGGCAAAATTAGACGGTGGACACTGGAACTCGTGGTTCACTGATTGGCATTCGTGGTTCGAAAACAACCCACCGTACCACAAAATTAATCGTGAGCGCTGGCCCCAAGTCCGGCTCTTCCGTGGACAAACGGGGATTAAACCTGCTCAAAACACACTTGGTACCTGTGGCCGTAACAATATATATATATATATATATATATATATATATATATATATATATATATATATATATATATATATATATATATATATATATATATATATATATATATATATATATATATATATATATATATATATATATATATATATATATATATATATATATATATATATATATACACATACACAAATATACCGGGCGTAGTGGCGTGCGCCTGTAATCCGGCAACTCAGAGGCTTGGGTTGGAGGATTGCTTGAGGACAGGAGCTCTGCGCTGGGCCACGCAATGAGAGGGTGTAGGGCAGCCCGGAGTCATGGCGAAACCCAATCTTTATCCCTGTGTCGAAAGAGGCGACCAGGGTTGCGTCAGGAAGGGCATCCGGTGTAAAACTTATGCCAAATCAGTGTACGGATCATAACGGATGATCCGCTGTGGCGACCCCTAACGGGCGCAGCTGAAAGACGAACAACAACAGATATATGCAAATATATGTGTATAAATACGAGGTCCGTTTGAAAAGTAACGGGATTGAGCCTACTGTGTGTTCCACTCGCACAACGTGATTGAACCGGTTGCGTCATAGTCTTTTGGAACATTCCAGCAATATATATATATATATATATATATATATATATATATATATATATATATATATATATATATATATATATATATATGATTGGTGATGGTTGACTGCTCATTTTTACAGGTCGTGCTTTACATGTTGTCTCATCTGAGTCGTCGCACTATGAGTCATGAGCAGAGAGACAATCTGAAGTTTCTTGCCAAGCTTTGCAAAACACCTTCCGAATCCTTCGCAATGCTGCAGCAAGTCTACTGGGAAGAAGCGATGTCACATACACGTGCATTTGAATGGCACAAGAGGTTCAAAGAGGGACAGGAGGAGGTTGAAGACTATCCAAGGTATGGAAGACCTTCAACGAGCAGAATGGCGGACAACATCGAGCGTGTGAAGCAGATGGTGCGCGCAGATCGTCGACTCACAGTGCGGATGATTGCTGAGGAACTTTCCATCAACAAGGACGCTTTCTGGAGCATCATCATTGAAAATCTCAAAATGCGCAAGGTGTGCGCAAAAATGGTCCCCAAGCTGTCGTTGTCGAAGGTCAAGGTGATGCTCATCGCGTTTTTTGACATCAAGGGCATCGTCCACTTCAAGTTTCTACCACAAGGTCAAACAGTGAATCAATACGTGTACAAGGAGATCCTCCGGTGCATCAAGAGATCAATCCGGGACAAGAGGAGGGATCTGTGGGAGAACAACGCCTGGGTGCTCCACCATGACAATGCCCCAGCTCACAGTGCCCTGAGCATCTGACAATTTCTGGCAGAGAGGAACGTCCCAACTCTGGAGCAACCCCCGTATTTGCCAGACTTGGCCCCTTGTGATTTTTTCCTTTTCCCCAAGCTCAAGGGGGTGATCAAGGGGTCCCAATTTCCTGATGTGGAGGCCATCAAAAGGGCCATGACGATGGAGCTCCGGAGGATTTCAGAAGTCTTCCAGTGGCATACCTGCCAACCTTTTTTGAAGGAAAAGCGGTCGGCTGGCGTCGCACGCATCCATCGGAGGGTCCGGGGGCATGACCCCCCCACCCATAAATTTTTCAAATTAAATGAAGCAAAATGGTGCAATCTCCTGCATTTGGAGACCACAGTTAGCTGAAATATATCAACATATTTTTTAGAGTGAAAAAGAGAAAACTTAACATGGTTGATCTACTCACCAATTTATATTTTTCCAAGACATCATGATCATCAGTCACGT
>NC_140963.1:111149219-111169219 GCF_056783735.1 Eptatretus burgeri | reverse complement strand
GATTTGCTCTCCCGATTCACAAGATGTTCGTGTGAACCAGTCATCACCAGCCGCAACACCGAAGAAAACCACCCTTTGGAAGCGTCTGAAGTAAATCATTTCATTTCCCTCTTTTCCACTTTTATGACCAGTTTTTGGGTACACTGTCACTCCCTCAGAAAATGTGCAGTAAATTGACTTTTCAATCTCTTTAAACTTAGGCACAAGTGCAGCAGACGTGAGAAGAAGGGGGAGGCTTATCTCAATGAGGAACACACCGTGTGAGTAAGAGAAAATATCCATTCGGAAAGTCGTTGCATGAAACGTACATCCAATAGCAATGGTATTCCTTTAAGTAATTTGACGTGAACACTGTCGTATCTTGATCACATTTAGCTTTCTATTTTCTGGATCATAGATTAGAGATTTCAGTGCTGGGCGGTTGCTTTGAGATGGTTGCACTGAGTTGTTTTGCCTGGGTTCATCCAGAATCTTGACCCAGATGTTTTTGGTCATCCTGGTGTTTTTCATGAAGCGTGTCGATGTGTGTGTCATCCCATCAAAGAATGTGAAGCTGGAGGATAATAGAGTAGCAATGGGGGTGTTTTCGGTTTGGGGTTCGTGAATGACTTCGGCCACTGGTTCCTTCCGGCAAACCTCATAAGGAAGTTGTGGTTGTTGGGATCGTTACAGGAGAAGAGAAACTTCAGGGTTTTCAGAATATTTCTCAGAAAGAAGGGCAAATGGCAAGTATCGGGACGTTGTTGATCAGAGGAGGGATGCGATAAATGGAATACCACATCAACCAGACGTTTCAAAACATTCGTCTTCGTTTGCAATGATTTGATCCATAATGAAGCATGGCAGCAACTGCTTTGCATGTCACAATATTATGTCAGAATAATACTTCACCACCAATGCAATCAACATTTGCAAGTAATTTTGATGAAATCATTAGTCATATCAGTCTGTGCTGAACGAACACCATATCCATTCATTTAATCAGTTTATAACCCACTGAACGAAGCGCGAACCGAGGTTAAGCACTTGGTTCACTCTGTCTGCAGGCGTCACTCTGTGACAAAGGGATTAGTTGATTTCAATTTAATTTTACATTTTGAACACTGCAGAACACGAATCAGAAAACTTTCTTGCAGTATCGTGGTACTTTACCTCTGAATGTGGAAAATTGTAGGGAATGTCATCCTGAGCACGCATCTGCACTTCTTCTTCTTCAATCATATGTAGCAGAAGTCTGCAGGGAAGCATCATTGGCTGAGGGCATGGCTTTGGTACTTGTTGCAATGTCCTCTGCTGGTTACGGCAGTTGTTTGGAATTTGTCCGCGGTGCTGGCGACAGCTCGCCCACTCTTGGTGAAGGACACCATGGCTCATTATCGTCCACCAAGGAATGCCGACAGATGGGACATCCGCTCAACGTCCATCTGAGGGAGGGCACACACATTGATGAATCGCCCTGCCTGTGATAAGTCGGGATGAGAGTTTATAGCTGGGTTGTGATGCAAACCCAGGCTAAACAGTTTAGATGTGACTGTGCATTCGTCAAGAATGTTACTTCACAAAGAGATGTTCCCACAATGGAAGAGCACATAGACGTCGTAACCAGTACAAATCCGTATTTAAATACTGACGACAGTATCGATATGCAGGACTGTACAAGCTTGTGTGACTCGGCAATTAAAACTGACTGAAGAATCTGACCTGGAGGAAACAAACAGGAAGTCAGGTGGAAACGGTGGAGAAGCTCACCAGTCAAGGTCCTACCTCCTCTGAACAAATAAGACTCTTCTTTCAAAATACATACAGGAAACACAATATAAACCTGATGGAATACTTTCCAGATCTTCCGTCCTTCCCCGAGTGTGCTCAGGCTATCGTACGTAAGCCTGACTTATTCGGTTTCCACGAGGCACACTGTCACCGCTTCCAAAAATTAATCGCCAAGGCGAAAAGGAATTCTAATCAACTACCCCACTTTTAATCTTATTCTTAGAAGCTATTATTTTCCTCATGGCCAGTTTCAAGAGTGGAACAATAAATGTTAATGGTGGTGGGAGTCCACTCCACAAGATCCAAATTAAACGGCTGGTTGAGGTCAATGGTCTTAACATAGCTTTGTTACAAGAGACCCATGCTGTCCGATATGTTCAAACTCAGTGGCAACTATTTATGGACAAGGAATGTTTCTTTTGTAACAACTCCTCATCGAAGGCAGGCGTCATATTTGTCTTAGGGAAACATTTTCACCCATCCTGCCTTAAATTTACAAGTATTATTGATGGACACCTTGCTTCTGTGACCTTCTCTATCAATCAGGTCAAGTTTACAATTCTCAATGTGTCTGCTCCAAGCAACAATGACGAGCGGATCTCCTTTTTTGCCAAATTGAGGAAATTCCTGCAAACACTGGATTTGCAGACATGTCTAATTATTGGTGAAGATTTTAACCATACTGTTAATTGTTCATGTGAACGAAATGAGCCGGAACCCCAACCATGTACTGCAAAAGTTTTTGCAAACATCATTGCGAAATATAATCTCCATGATATTTGGCACGTCCAGCACCCTTCTGATCTGTCTACACATGGTGTCGTTGTTTAAACAACCACATCTCACTTGCGAGGCTTGATCGCATCGATGTAAATTCTCATTTATTACATGGAGGGTATCAATCAAATATCGTGCCTTCCGGTTTCTCCGACCATTCCCGAGCTCGAGTCTTTATTCAACTCTCTAAACCAGTGGTTCTCTACCTTTTTTGCCCCATGCAGCCTTTTCACCATATGTCAGAATGTCATTCCCCCCTTTCCAATATTGTCTGACTCAAAAGGTGCATTCCAAATAATATGCATATAATATTGTTGCGTATTCGTGCCCGCCGGCGTGCGGACGGCCACGTAACTCGAATCGCGGCACGTCGCCCACCGGACGGACAATCCAGTCGTGACCCTCTCGGACTAACGCCGGGAACCAGTCACGGGTGGACCTTTCGGTCTCACCGCGATCGTGCCAATCGGCCCCCGCGTGGGATAGGGTTGCTCGCCAAATTCGACCTACCTAAGTACCCACACGGAGGGTAGACCGGGCGATCGCACCTCGCCGCAGGTCGACTTCGGACACGGGACACTTAAGCGACCCGTTCCGTACTATCGGGATAACCGAGCGGTGTTATTCGTCGGCCTCGACGGTTCGATTAATTATCGGGCGTCTTAGCCCACGACCAACCCTTTACGTGAAGCAAGATGGGGATTCAATGAAAGAAATGACGAAGCGAAGCGGGAAAACAGTTCAACAATAAGCACATTTATTTCGCGATGAACGGAAAGCACACATATACAATTCCACCAAAAGCACATGTAAAAGAAGAAGACAATGCAATATTACACAAAAAGCAAATGCAACAATGCAGATCTAACCGACTACCGGGCACACGGCAACACTTATACAATTTTACTTCACAGACGGCGCCGACAACACATATTCCCAAAGCAAAAGAAAAGAGAACCACCCTCCAGGATGAGGGGGGTAGGCGGGCCTGGGGCCGAGACTGTGTCGGGCCTACCCGTCTGATGATGAGACGCGGAGCGGCGGTGGTGCCTCAACTCCGCGGGCCTCGCGGACAGTGTCTGGTAGGGGGTGGGAAGGGGGCCCCCTTTGTCGCACTATCTCAGCGCGGGGGAAACAGGAGGGGGTTGCTGATGCTCGGGGAAAGGAGTATATAACCCTGTCTCGGGTCCCGCTGCGAGCGTCTCCTCCTCCACCTCGGTCGCGTTGCTGGCCTCTCCCTGTGCCGCTCCCGGCACCGACGCGAGCACCCCCTCGTCCGCCTTCGCCGCCGTCACCTCTCCACAGCTCCGTCCTCTTCACTCCGACTAGTACCACTTCTTTCCAGCTCCACCGACGACTCTCTTGAATTCCGCACACTCAACTCAACTTCCAACTCAACTCTTACTCAACTTCCAACTGAACTCTTCCTCAACTTCCAACTGAACTCTTCCTCAACTTCCAACTGAACTGAACTCGACTGACGAACGCAGTCGTTTTTATAAGCCCTGTGGCTTCGCTCTTTCACCCTTGACCCTTTGCCTCCGACCCTTCACCTGGCTCCCCATTGGCCCGAGGAAAAGTGGGCGTGAATGCTTTTTGATCCATGAATTTGCATATAGCGACCGCCCTCCAACGCCCTGGAGGCGGGGCCAAATCGCCCCTCGCTCACCGATTGGATGGAACAAAAGTGGGCGTGAGTCGCTTTTGATCCGTTTTTCTGTGGAAAGTCCGTGATGTTTTTGAACACGCTGCTCGGTGCGCGCCCCGCACGAGTCCAGCATCGATGCCCACGAGTGGCGCGAGATGACGGTGATGCGATGGTGGCGAGTTGTGACGGTAAAGGTCGTGGCGGTTGTGGTGAAGCGGCGTTGTGGTTGGTGGTTGTTGTTGTGAAGCGGCGTTGTGGTTGGTGGTTGTTGTTGTGATGGCTGTTGAGACGTGGTTGGTGGTGGTAATAATGGCGGCTGGTCCAAAATAAAGATAGTAAAAGAAAAACGGCTATCCTGAAGAGTCGCAGCCCGCATGAATGACATTTATTCCCTCTAGACAACGGGTTTGGGCCTAACTACACATATACTTACCGAGATATCTCACCTAAGGGACCTGAATGGTGGTTTGTGAATTTCGTCAACCACAACAATATTGAAAATCTTTTATTTTTCCTTTACAGTATTAGGACATATACATTTACGTGGATTATTTTTATAGGAGAATTTTTCTAATCTAACAGCAATCGAAAATGTTGATGGATTTTAAAACTTGAATAAAAGTAGTGTTTTTTAATATTCATAACGAATTACTTAACAGACTAAAGTTACTGAAGCATATTTCAATAAACAAAAAGTTCAATAGAATGCCAGGGTATTGTAATTCTTTTTATTCTGATGAAGATTACAGTCAATGAGAAACCTGTGGTTGTTTTTTCTTCACCAATTCTTGGATACGCGGAGGTGTGCTTTAAAGGGCAAAACACAGGTCATTTTCAACCTCCAATCCACTTTGTTGCTTCATTTTCATTGGCAACAGAGTTGAAAAGCCTGACTCACAAAGATATGTCGAAACAAATAGAAGCATTGCATGGATAGCTTTTTCTGACACTTTTGGGTAGGAATCGCACATCAAGGGCCAAAATTATGGGATTGATTTCTCATTGAACATATCTCTTGATCCTGAATCAGTCTTCACCTCCAGAAATTCATCTTGACAATGATCAGGAACTTTTTCAACTGACAATTTCAATGGATTTCACACTAAATCCAACTCCTTATCACTGAGTTCAGGAAAATATCGGCTGAATTCATTTTCCAATGCTGTCAAATGTTGCAAAATTTCATTTTTTGCAAATTCTGGAAGCACTTGGTCTTCACCACCAGCAACAAGAATTGATGATAGTTTCTCAAACATTGCAACATTTTTGATCTTGACCTTTCTCTTCCAATTTTCCAGATTGCTCATGAAAGCTTCCAAGGAATCCATGTATTTTATGATGTTTGTATTCCTTCCTTGCATCTGAAGATTCAGTTTATTCAGCTGCTCAAAAATGTCAACCAAATAGGCAAGATGCATGATCCATTCCTCATCATCCAGCCAGACAAAAAATTGCATCTTACCCTGAACTTCAAAAAATAATTTCAGCTCATCTCGAAGCTCAAATACTCACTCAGTTACATTTCCTTTTGAAAGCCACTGAACATTTGTGTGGAAAAGAAGCAAATGATGGCCTGCATCCATGTCAATACATAACTGTTTGAAAAGTCATGAGTTGAGAGCTCCTCCTTTGACAAAATGCACAATTTGAATTGTTTGATCCAAAACCTTCCCGAGTGGAGCTGGAAGTGTTTTTGAGGCCAGTGTCTGACGTTGGATCAGACAATGAATGCCTTTCACTTTTGGAGCTCGCTTTTTCACACAAACTTGAAATCCGGATTTTGTCGCCAACATAGCTGGTGCTCCATCTGTACAGCACCCACAGACATTATCCCACAAAAGATTTTCTGATTGAAAGAAAGATGAAACCTTATCCAAAATATCTGAGGCCTTGGGAGTTGCTTCAAGAGGAGAACAAAAGAGGAACTCATCTTTAATGAACCTGAGTGAACATATCTTGCAAACACCAGCAACTGGGAACACGATGCCACATCAATCGATTCATAAAGTTGAATTGAAAATCATCCAAATGCTGCAGACTTGATCTCCTGCACAACTTGATCCTTCATGTCAATGGCCACGTTGCTGATCCTCCTTTGAACAGTATTGTTTGATCGTGAAACTGCTGCAATTTTTTTTTCTCCAAACCATTTCCCAACACAATTTCCACCATTTTGAGAGCACAAGGTTTGATCAAAGTTTCCCCAATTGTATGTGGTTTTTTTCTGCTTTGCTGTCTCCATTGCGACGACATGAGAAGCTTCAATAACGTTTTGGTTCATTTGTTGGAATGCCCCTGTTGAATCCAGCTTCATCTTTTCGAGAGCATTCCCATGACGTTCAAAAAAGCTTTTGTCCTTGTCCTTGTGTTGAGGATGAACATTCTGCAAAAGTTGCTTCAACTTTGTTGGTTTCATCGAATCATTTGACAAAGTTGGCTATAAATAACACATTGAGGCCTTTCTTCTCCATTGATGATGGTAAATATTGGTATTTTTACATTCTCCATGTGTTAAATGATGGTATTTTTACATTCTCCATGTAGTAAATGGTGGTGTTTTTACATTCTCCATGTAGTAAATGATGGCATTTTTACATTCTCCATGTGGTAAATGATGGTATTTTTACATTCTCCATGTGGTAAATGATGGTATTTTTACATTCTCCATGTAGTAAATGGTGGTGTTTTTACATTCTCCATGTCGTAAATGATGGCATTTTTACATTATCCATGTAGTAGATGATGGTATTTTTACATTGTCCATGTAGTAAATGTTGGCATTTTTACATTATCCATGTAGTAAGTGTTGGTATTTTTACATTCTCCTTGTGGTAAATGGTGGTCTTTTTACATTCTCTATGTAGTAAGTGTTGGTATTTTTACATTCTCCTTGTGGTAAATGATGGTCTTTTTACATTTTTAATATCATTTCTAACATTCTATTTTTGCATTTTTTACATTTGTTGTAAATTAATTGGATTTAAGAGGTTTTTTTGGATTTAAGAAGAGTGTTCTTTTTTAGGGAATCAACAATGAATCGCTCTCTTGGTTTTCAAGAAATGAGTGTGATTTGCTCTCCCGGTTCACAAGACGTTGGTGTTATTTGCTCTCCCGATTCACAAGACGTTCGTGTGAAACAGTCATCACCATCCACAACACCGAAGAAAACCACCCTTTGGAAGCGTCTGAAGTAAATTATTTCATTTCCCTCTTCTTCACTTTTATGACCAGTTTTGGGGTACACTGTCACTCCCTCACAAAATGTGAAGTAAATTGACTTTTCAATCTCTTTCAACTTAGGCACAAGTGCAGCAGACGTGAGAAGAAGGGGGAGGCTTGCAGCAACGAGGAACACACCGTGTAAGTAAGAGAAAATATCCATTCGGAAAGTCGTGGCATGAAACGTACATCCAATAGCAATGGTATTCCTTTAAGTAATTTGACGTGAACACTGTCGTATCTTGATCACATTTAGCTTTCTATTTTCTGTTTCATAGATTAGAGATTTCAGTGCTGGGCGGTTGCTTTGAGATGGTTGCACCGAGTTGTTTTACTTGGTTCCATCCAGAATCTTGACCCAGATGTTTTTGCTCATCCTGGTGTTTTTCTTGAAGGGCATCGATGTGTGTGTCATCCCATCTAAAGATGTGAAGATGGTGGACCATCTCGTAGCACTGGGGGTGTTTTTCGGGTTGTGGTTCGTGAATGACTTCGGCCACTGGTTCTTTCCGGCAAACCTCATAAGGAAGTTGGGGTTGTTGGGATAGTTACAGGAGAAGAGAAGCTTTAGGGTTTTCAGAATATTTCTCAGAAAGAAGGGCAAATGGCAAGTATCGGGACGTTGTTGATCAGAGGAGGGATGCGATACATGGAATACCACATCAACCAGACGTTTCAAAACATTCGTCTTCGTTTGCAATGATTTGATCCATTATGAAGCATGGCAGCAACTGCTTTGCATGTCACAATATTATGTCAGAATAATACTTCACCACCAATGCAGTCAACATATGCAAGTAATTTTGAGGAAATCATTAATCATATAATTCCTGTGCTTCACAAACACTATATCCATTCATTTAATGTTTATCACCCACCGAACGAAGCGCAAACCAAGGTTACGCACTTGGTTCACGCTGTCTGTCTAAACACGTCACTCTCTGACAGAGGAATTGCTTGATTTCAGTTTAGTTTTACATTTTGAACACTGTAGAACACGAATCGGAAAACTTTCTTGCAGTATTGCAGTACTTTCGCTCTGAATGTGGAAAAGTATCTGGAATGTCATCCTGAGCACGCATCTGCACTACTTCTTCTTTTTCTTCAATCATGTGCAGCACAAGGCTGCATCATTGGCTGAGGGCACGGCTGTGCTGCTTGTTGCAATGTCCTCTGCTGGTCATGGCAGGAATTTGGAATTTTTCCACGGTGCTGGTGATAGCTCGCCTACTCTTCATGAAGGACACAATGGGATCGTTCACGTCCACCAAGGTATCCTGGCAGATGAGACGCCCGCTCAACATCCATCCGAGGGACCCTTTTTTCTCCTTGTATGGGAGGCTTCTCCTGGGAGAAGCTTCATGTGCAAGACGTCTGCATCTTCTTTCTCCATCCTTGCCTGTCTTGGTGCTCTCATGAGCCTCTCCTGGTACTCTCACGGTGGACTCTCCCATCTCCACTCACATGCACACCCATGGACTCTCTTATGTCCTCGTTAGTTCTCCACCCGAACTCTCCTGTATCGACCCCTCTGGTCTCGACTCTCGTGCAGGGACTTCTCCTCTTCCTCTTCCTCCTGGGCAAAGTCTTGCTCTCAGGTCCTGGCCACAGGGGCGGCCCCAACAAAAAAATATGCACATCCGCTCATCTGGGCTCCACAGCCCACCGCACTACCACAGCTGGCACACACTGACCAGCAAGATCTTAATTGGCCTTTTTTGCACACCCATGACATGTGTGCCTCTGAGGATGGGAAGTCCACGCCGAGTCCCGCTGTCCAGAGGTATCTACGCATTCATAATTAATCTGTTTACCCTGTCTATACATTGCATACGCTGCCTCCTCAGCGTCATGTGATTCAAATGTCTTACTCCAACAGATCCCTTTGACATGGCAATCGAACCTCCTCAAAACACACGGACCATACTACACTTACAACAGTCCAGCTACGGACCCCCCCCCCCTTCCATGGAAGAATATATATTTCAATAATATGTGTTTATTTAGTATGAAAGATGATAACGGTCCTCATACTGATCTGTGGTGGGGACCCCTTTTACTTGCATTCTTCCGTTCACATCCAATCTTTGGTTCCCATCATGAATCCAATTAGTTCTTCGTTTAAACTTCTGAAAGTTTAGATCCACTACATCCACTCCACTTCCCTCTTCCATCAAATCTTTGACTTTCAAAGTCGGCGTTCATTCATCTGGAGGATTCCTGCAACTATTTGAAATTTCCATTTTGCAATGTTCGGCTGTTTCAACTCCCCATTTTAGCACTTGCTGCTTGAAGCTTGGATGAAACTTCTTTCGTACACTGTGCAGGGCTGTGGATAGCATCATTTGTGAAACACTGGAATAAAAGTTTATATCTGGGCCAAGATTCAAACCTAGACTCGAGGAGAGTATGGAAGCTTGCGACACCAAGGGGAAAGAAAAAATAATAAACAAACAAAGGAGCAATACCCCCAGGGCACTCACCTTGTAGTGGCTGGATAAGACAACCAGGGAACATGGATGGATGAACTGGTGGGCATGGATGACCCACAAAATATGGAATGGAGAAGAAAGTAAATACCTTTGGATTTTTTTCATTCCATGAACAAACTTTGGTGCATCATGGGTGATAAAGGTTATGGTACAGTTTCATCAAAATTGAGTGTGTGTTTTCAGAGAAGGAAGGAAATACATATTTTGGGGGGCAATCCCCCCCTCTCACCCGAAGACCTCAAATTTTTCAATGGCATGAACAAACTTTCGAACATCATGGGTGATTAAGCCTGTGGTCAAGTTTGATATCGAAATTGTGTGTGTAGTTTCTGAGAAGAAAGCAAATATATTTTGGGGGGCAAGCCTCGTAGACCCCTTTGGGGCCCAAATTTATTTATTATTACTTTTTTTTTAATGCCATGAACAAATTTTGGTACATTCCCGGTGATGAACGTTGTGTTAGAGTTTCATCGAAATGTGTCGTTTGAGAGAAGAAATTGAAAGGACTGTATTTGTGAACGGACGGATGACACGCCATCTCATAAGCTCCTGGAACTACGTTCTCGGTGAGCTAAAACAAGTGTGCTTTTGGTGATCTTTACACCCTCTTCACCATGTGACACTTCTTGGCTTCATTGTCAACTGTGTGTGAAGACACTTGGTGGAGTAGCAGTCCCGTAGTTTTGTTTACTAGACAAATTCAGAGACGGGGGCAATTCAAATTCTTTTCATCCAACGGACCAACCGGAGGATCATCCATCCATGTACTTTTGTATCCACAAAATTTCAAAAACCGTTCTACTTTTAGTTTGCATATTGCAGATATCTATTCCTCATGACATTATCTCAACCTGATTAGTTTACGGCTGCGATTGATGAATTGTGTTGCTATGGCAACCATCTTGGTGATTTGGCTTGTGTACGTGATATTTCAAAAAACGTTCAATATTTAGCTTTCAAATGACACAGATCGATTCATTCTGTCACCCAAAAGGTGGGAGACCTCGATAATCTGATCCTTGTTATTCTGACATTGTTTATTATTTGTGACATTTTTAGCTCACCTGGAACATCGTTCCGGGGAGCTTATGGGATGGCATGTCGTCCATCCGTTCATCTGTCCAGAAATATTTTTCAACTTCTTGTCTGAAACTACACAAACGATTTCGATGAAACTTGACTACATCCAACATCACCCATGATGTAGCAAATATTGTTCATGGCACAAAAAAAATTGGCGTCTAAATGTGGTGTTGTCCCACAATGGAGGTATTTGCTTTCTTCTTAGAAACTAAACACACGATTCCGATGAAACTTCACCACAACCTTCATCACCCATGATTGTACCACAGTTTGTTCACGGCATAAAAAAATAATCCATCGGTATTTACTTTCTTCTCCATAACATATTTTGTAGGTCATCCATGTCTTCCAGTGCCTGGTTATCTTATCCAGCCGCCACCAAGTGAGCGCCCAGGGGTATTGTCCCTATGTTGAACTACAACTTACAAAATCTTTCTTTATTTTCTGCAGGTATGCTGAGCCTGAAATACTGAAATCTTTTGAGGAAGAGCCACAAACTGGTAAGTTTTGAGAATGAATCTTTTCTCATAAGTTACAAGTATTTTGCCTTTTATTTGGATATTTAATGACTTGGATGAGGAGAGACCTGAAAATGGTTGTTGTCGTAGTTCTTATTTTCAATTTCCCACAAAGACTGCTTGTTCATGATAATGACACGAACAACTTCCCCCTCACTGCAGCAACCTTTCCCTTGCATGCTCTGGCCATTTTGTTTTGATTCTCCAGCAATGCCATGGTGGTGTTTTAACCACTTTTCACCACTTTTTTTTCCCAGCAGATTTGGAAGCTTACCTCATATTTAACACCGTCTTTCAGCAGATTGCAATTTCACAGATTTGAAGGAAATTTTGAATGGTTTGGGGTGCCGGCAATAATTCACCTTTTCTTGGCTGACATATATTTTGGATCTTTCGTGTCCCACCAGTAATCAATGCAAGCCATTCCATATTGAGCTGTTGCTGTAGATTTGCAAAGTAACTTTTTCTGAATACATTTCCTCTCTGAGTTGGGGTTGGTGGGGTAATGTATTGTCTCAACCATCTGTGGAGAGATCTTCAGAATTCCCTCTACTTACAACACAACACAAAACACACTGACACAGACTTCAAAATTCACAGCGCACACAAAATGATACATATATCCCACACATCTACAGAACACAATAACAAACACAACATGTCACTCCAGCCTGAGTCATCCACCGACGATCCAAGTCCTTTTAGCCTTTGACCATGTTGAGCAACCGTGCCAAATAAGGTGGAGATGTTTTGGGAGTGGGCCTTCTTGCTCTTTGTGCTCTTTTGACTCCAACCTCTGCCATACCATCTCTCATCCCTCTGATCAGCAGGCAGCAGCCTCTTCACTCTCTGCAGATCTGGATAAAATCACAAACTGGTGAAACACTTGGATCACGTCTTTCAATCGTAACAAATCTCACACTCTCACAATGTCTCTCCATCTGGAACCCCCCGCCACACCCCCCCCGCCCCCATCTACTTTCTCAATAACCCCCTTGAAAAAGTCCTCTCATTCAAGCTATCTGCCACGATCTTTCCCAGGAAAGCCACATCTCCAAGCAGGCTTCCAAAGCCAGTCACCGACTGGGCATCCTCCGTCGTGCGAAATCCTTCCTTGGCACACCTCATCTTCGAGCCACTTAAAAGCTTTCATCCGCACTCTGAAGGAGTACTGCTCTCACCTCTGGGGTGGTGCTCCTGCCTCACACCGAGCCCGACTTCACGCTGTGGAAACCAAGCCTTCGTGTGGTGAAGAAGTTGTGACTCATTCGTATCGCATGCAATGGAGCGGTCTTTGGGTCTCTCACCACAGGCAGGTCGATGGTCTTTCAGTCTTCTACCGTCTCTCCGGCAACTCCCCCCCCCCCCTTCTCTGTCTGTGATCTGTCCCACCCCCATATTTCATCAGGACATTCGTGCTCTGCCATCAACCCCCTTCTGGTAAAACTACCAAAATCAAGAATCACTGCTCACCTTCACTCTTTCATTCCTCTTTTTTCCTCACCAAGCTGTTCCTCACGAACTCCCACACTCACTTCAATCCAACTCTCCCTTCCATTTCTTCAAAACAGCTGTTGTTCACTCTCATCTCTTATCTTCCCCCTTCCAAAACCATGATCTTTTCTACCCCTGTTAATCCACCCCAAACCCACATCCTTCAAATTCCTTGCTTTCCTTCCAGAAAGTCCCTTTTTTGTGAGGACCAGGAAGTCCCTGAAGTGTCCGTCTCTTGTTTACCCCATGTACCCCGCCCCACCTCTCTCCCTTCCACAGATTTCCAAATGTCTCTCTTCCCCACTGTTTCGTGGTTCCCTCTCCCACCCCTCTTGTCTCCAGCTCCCCTTGTTTTTCAATCTTTGTGTTAGCTCGAACACAAACCTCGACATTGTATATTTTATAAAAGGGTTGACACCAGAAACATCAGTTTCCCCTTGGTTTCAATGGCGGTTACCATCGCTCGATCAATGTCCTGGCGATTCCATGATGGACGTTGTGCTCGGTGTCCCGACTGATTGCATAAGCTTGGAGACATTAAACACCTCTCGGTATCTTTCATGAAGACTTGGCAAGTTATTGACGGCACCCTGAACGAATTACAAATTCCTGCCTTTACCAACTACAATCATGTCAGGCCGAGCCAACCTGTTCCTGAAAGACTCAGACCAATCATGCATCTTTGTCCTTGTCTCCTTGACCTCTTACTCGTGGACATGGTACAGTGGTACACAAACAACTGGTTGGTCAAGAAGTAGAAGAAGAAGACGATGAAACCGACGATATAATTTCCAACATGCACACACATCTGAACACATTGGTATTCTGTCCATTGATCTTTTTCTGTCACAATATCTGTTTGCTGTTGATTTCTCCTCATCTTTGCAGGATTTCCTCTTCGTCAGAGTGAAGAAATAAAGGTTGGTGATGGGTTCAAGAAAGAGTGTGAAGATGATGATGGTGATGACATTAATGAGATTGAGTGCAATGAGGCCAAGTTTGGGGAGCAATCTCCGGTAAGTAAGACTTTGGATTACCTACATATTTATGTGTTATACAAATTATTTCCTCCTCTTTAGTTCTGATGACATTTCTGACAGGAGTTGATGTGATGGTTCGCAGGATGGCCGAGAAGTACACACACTCCCCTCGAAGCGGTCCGACCTGGGTTGGGAAATTATTTTCAGAAGTTTACCGCTGCTGATGCAGAGTCTTTTCACCACCTTACTTAATGTGTTAAATTCGTTAATCGTGCCTGTTTGTGTCCTTCAGGACGTTCTCAACAACAGAAGGTTTCCTGATTGGAATGATTTTCAATTTTGTTTGACTGCCACATAAGCAGACAGATTAAAACAATTACCTGACACCTCAGTGCAGATGTGGGCTGACAGGATTGCGTGGAAGTCTGCACACTCACCTCGAAGCTGTCTGGCCTGGATTCGCATGCCGACCGAGCTATAAACTGTCTTCCCGATGTTTCACAGGCGTGGTGATTTATCATTGTGTGTGTCGTCCCTCAGATGGACGTTAAACTGGGTGTCCCATCTGTTGGCAATAGTTGGTGTACATGAAAGATCCCACGGTGTCATTCACGATGAGTGGGCAAGCTATAGCTGGCACCCTGGCCAAATTACAAATTCCTGTCCTGACTTCCTGAGCCGGAGTGGCGACTCAACCAGCAATACAGCACAGCAACTGCTTCAGCAACACAGAATGTTTGCATGATAAATGATGATGATGATGATGATGATGATGATGATGATGATCATTATTATTATTGAGTTGATGTGACATAATGACTAAACACTCCATGTTTGTGCATTTGTTATCAGGTGCAGGTACCACAAGCCTCGACTCTGTGCACCAAAAAGTACACTCAAAAGTTCGAAGATTGGCAGGTTATCTCCGAAATTGGAGGAGTCTTTGGAACCATCTCCAAAGGAAAGAACATTCACACTGCAGAAGAGGTACAATCTTGTTTTACACAGTACTTGTGTCATCCTTTTACATTATGGGAGCTGGAATACAGCTCGTGGGAGAGTGATAACACAGAACAGAAAGAACACGGTGAACACAGACAGTGGGTTAGAGGGACATGGCAGAGGGACATGAGGAAGAAGAATGATAACAAAGGGATGGGAAGATTCTCCTGCCCATGAATTCACCTCTTTTTCTGTTTAGTTGAAAGATACTTTTCTTTTAGATACACAGGCCCCACATCATTCACGTCGAAGATTCCATCAAATATGTAATCACAACGAACAAATGTTGTGCAATTTGGGACAGATGATGACTGTCAGAAATCTCACCAAAAAATATTGGAAAAAACCATTTTGAGGCAAAATTGAGGGGGCTTCTTAATTCCTATCATTGGTTTTCCCCAAATTCTCACATCACTTACCTCCACCCCCTCGACTCCCTCACACCTTACACTTCATTCTTCAATTTCATTTTTCTTCCTCTTCCAATTCCTGCCACTTAACCAGACTCACTTGTGGTGTGACTACACATATCTGTCTCCCTATTCCACTAAGGTATGTCTTTTATCGATATAAAGTTGTTCCTTTCTGTC
The DNA here is from genome assembly GCF_056783735.1 of Eptatretus burgeri. Lineage (NCBI taxonomy): Eukaryota > Metazoa > Chordata > Myxini > Myxiniformes > Myxinidae > Eptatretus > Eptatretus burgeri. Next base: position 111,153,646 of record NC_140963.1, on the reverse strand, counting down.
ATTTAGCCCCAACATAGACTTCTGTATCAGTCGATGTTATCATTGTATAACCACAACAAACCAATATTGGATATTTACTTGTTTTCCCACAATGTAACTAATGTGGTACAATATGACTCATGTCATCTCTTTCAGGTTCCTTTGAAGAGGGTAAATAAATCGAACTACATTGAAGATGTAAGTTTGTGTGAATATGGAGATAACGGTGTTTAAACTGATGAACAAATCCAATTTCATTTACCTCTGAACTGTTCTGAAAGATGATTGTCTATTGGCGCCTGAGGCTGTGAGTCTCTCTTTTTGTGTGTGACAATTTTGTGGTTTTAGCTTTGGGGCAGGCAAATTAATCTTTATACAGCTTACAAAATGAGTTTGTTCAATTTTCTTCTTTTTTCATTCTTTTTTTGCAGTTCATCACTGAAGCTTTCATCTTGAAGGGTCTTGATCGTACAAACATTCGTAAGTGTGGATTTCACTCAAACTTATCGAATGTTGTCTTATCGCAATAATTCTCATCACTGGTTTGCCTTGCATGGCGTTGGCTTCACGGTGAGGGTGCTGGCTTGGGATCCTAGGGTCCTGAGTTCGAGCCCCATTGGCTGTTTAATTAACACCAGGGGGTTGACTCGGCCTCTCATCCTTCCGAGGTCGGCGAAATGAGCATCAGTGTGCTGGTAATCGGGGCACTGCATCAGCGGCAAAGCCACGCCCCAAACCAATGATGCAACCAGCAGCCAAAAAAAGGCTGCACACGAAGGGAACTGGTTTGCCTTCACCTGTCCACTCTATACGAATTGTGATTGATACATACACTACCCATATAACCACCCCTGTCCCATCCCTTGTTTGGACCATTTATATTCCAGTCTGACCCCCCTCCCCTACCCCATCCACCCATGCTTATTTAATAGATGTACTTATGAGTGTTATCCAGGGAGCTGCCTAAATCTTTGCAGACAAGATCATCGATGGTGAAAGGAGCATATCAAAGCTTACCTGTTGATTACTTGTCAGTGGAAGGGTCACACAAAATCCACTTGAGATGTGTTTGATATTGGACGAGTTTCTTTTGTCATTAATGTGTCCCACGATCTTGTTTCCCTGCGGTGAGGAATATTTCCTTTGGAAAAATTAAGTCCAGTTGCCAAATGAGCCTCATGATGGAGTATGTGGATAGAGGTAAGGTTTCTGAAGCCATTTGCTGAAACGCGCTATTTGTGTCCCTCAAGTCCACCTTTGAGCAGATAAATAATTTAGTAATTTGTAATCATGAATTATGATGTCCTGATTGTTGGGGCCTTTTATATTCTGGTTGAGGCTCATGCTCAACAATATATATTTGTTTCAGGAACATAAAGAGCAGAAAAGTACTTTAGTTTCATCCTCTCATGCTCAGAGTCTGTTGCCCCCACAACCACATGTATTAAGCTCAACCATGAAGGTTTTTTTTTTGTATACACCGTCGAGGCTCCAATGAAAGCTAAAACACAAAGCACAGCAAGGGGGGCATGAGACAAGAGGGGCGGGAGAGGGAAGGATAAAACAGTGGGGTTCAGAGACATGAGGAGAACTGTGGAAGGGAGAGGGATGGGGTGGGATACACAGGGTAAACAAAATTGACACCACAGGGACTTATAGGTCCTCACATGACAGGAACTTTCAGAAAGGAAAGCAGGGAATTTTGGAGAAGGGTTTGGGGTTGATTAGTGGGGGAAGAAAAGGTCATGGTTTTGGATGGGGGAAAAAAGGGATGGTGGTGAACAGCTGTTTTGAAGACCTGGAGGGAAGAGTGCGGTTGAAGAGAGTGTGGGAATTTGTTCCAAATGTGGAAAAAAGAGGAATGAAAGCATGAAGGTGAGCAGTGATTCTTGATTTTGGTAGTTTTACCAGAAGGGGGGCCAAAGGCCATCCATATCTAGTGCCCATCTGTGTCTGCGGACATACTCCTACAGTTGGGTTTCTTGTTTTCTTAGGAGGTTGATGGCAGGATTTGCCCTCCAGCCACCATAAAACCCTTCATTCTGCAAAACATAGCACAAAGAAATCTGAAAAACCACTCCGTGGGAGTACCACCTGTGCAGCTGCCCTTCGCAGGGTTGCTCACCAGATGATGGGATTGGGGCAAAGTCTTTGGGACCCCCTATCTTTGATGATAAGAGGGAAACCACGGGGTAACCTTCCAAGGTCAGATTGTGGTTGTGTGTGTCGGGGTGGTGCTGAGGTGTCGTCCACCAGACGGCGTTCTCCTTGGGTTAACCTGAGGCGGTCTTTGGGTGGGTGCCTGATATGTCCTATCCCGAAGAGAGGATGATCACCTGTCTCTCTTATCATCTGAGCTCAAGCGTTTGGACATCGGTATTGCAGCACTCTGAGGTTCGGAGACCGGATTGCGATGAGATCGTGGCGGGTGGTTACAACTCCTATTGGTCTGGTCACTCTGATGGTTACCATGCCCAAGGAGTTGCTGTAACTGTGTCCAACAAGCTGACGACAATGACAATGGAGGCAACACCGCTCAACGAGCATATTATAAGACTGAGGATTCATCACTCCTTGAGTGTCATTTCCCTGGTCTCTGCATATGCTCTGACTGAGGCGAGTGATCTCACCGTGAAGCATGCATTCCGTGGTTGATCATTGTCCCAGGTGAGATACTCTTCTGGCCTTGGGGGATTTCAATGCATCCATTGAAACTTTTCGGGATGGTTATGAGACATGTGTTGGTCTCCACGGGTCTGGAACTGTGAACAAGAATAGCACGAAGTTCATTGACTTTGCAACAAGTCATGGACTTCGGGTGTATGGACTTTGGGTCATGGACTTCCACAGGCTCATCGCTGGACTTGGTATTCCATTACAGGTGGTGTGGCAAAGGATATTGACCATGAGTTCATTGATGGTCGCTGGAGGATAATCCAGAACTGCAGGGTCTATCAGAGTGCTCAGTTCCTCAATACGGACCACAGGCTTGTTGTGGCAACTCTGAAGTTGCAGGTTAAATCCAGCAGAATGGTACCATCCCAGACTCGGGCTGGATGTTGGCAAGCTCAAGAATGAGAAGGTCGCTAATGAGTTTGCGAACAGGCTGAGTGGAGATTTGGGATGTCTGAGTGCTTTGGGGAATCCTGAAGAGTTGTGGAGTGCCTTCAAGACCACCGTCCTTGATGTTGCCGTTGGATGTCTTGGAGCTCACCGTCAGGCGAAGAAGAATTTTGTCTCTCAAGGGACACTGGATACCATTGACTAGAGTCACAGGGTCAGGTTGAATGACAGAGCTGAGCTGTTCAGGGAGTTGAGGTGTAAAACTGTACGTGCAATAAGGGTGGACAAGGAGGCCTATGTGCAAGAAATCTGTGAGGAGGGAGAGCATCACCTGTGGTCAAGTGATTCTTGTCCTGCTTACAGGGGAATTCACGCATTCTGTTCCTCCAAGCCCGTCCCTCGGTGTACTGCCGTTAAAGCGGAGAGAGGTGGGGTCTTGACAGAGGAGTCCAAAGTGAAGGCCCGCTGGGCCGGTTACTTTGAGCGGCTGCACCGGACTGATCCACCAGTTGTCGAGTTGGATGTCATTGGTGTAACTATCCCTTTTGCTGACCCTCCAATCAACTGTGGTCCACCTTCGTTTGTGGAAACAGACTGTGGTGAACCGGTTGAAATGGTTAAAGCTCCTGGGATCTGTGGCATCCATGCTGAACTTCTCAAGGCTGGTGCAAATGCTGCACTCATGTCATTACATGCCATCCTGTGCTCTGCCTGGAACACAAGCATCATCCCAACTGACTGCAAGAGGGTCCTTGTTGTCCCTCTCTGGAAAGGGAAGGGTGATAGCCAAGACTGCAACAAGACTGAGGGGTGATGCCGCTCTCAGTGCCGGGCAAAGTCTTTGCTCAGATAATTCTTGATAGGGTTCACCACCATCTGCTTGAGCACCAGCATCCACAGCAGTCAGGCTTTACACCAAAGATGTCAACGATTGACCATATCCTTGCTCTTCGGGTCCTCACCGCACGCAGGCGAGAGTTTCGGCAGGGGCTGCTTGCAGCGAATGTTGATCTCTGTAAAGCGTTTGATCCAGTGAATCGGGATGCCTTCTGGAGGATTCTTGGTCTTCATGGGTGCGACCAAAACTGATCTATCTGATGTCTGTACTCTACTCTGTTACTGAGAGTGCTCTGAGATGTTCTGGTACCATCTCTGACTTATTTCCAGTTGCTGCTGAAGTTCGTATGGCCCCCATACTTTTCAGCACTTGTCTGGACTGGCTTCTGGGGAGGATGTTGGAGAGATCAGGTTGCGGTGCATCCTTTGGAAATGTCAAGATCTCTGACCTTTATTTCGCTGATGATGCAGTCATTTTTGTGGAGACTCTAGATATCCTTTTCGGGGCCCTCGAGGTGCTGAATAAGGAGTCGGAGCCACTGGGATGA
>NC_140963.1:111145717-111148719 GCF_056783735.1 Eptatretus burgeri | reverse complement strand
TCCGACGGCGCTCACTTACACTTCCTCACTCATCGACGGTCTGTCGGCGACTGACAGCTTCTGCAGGCGGGAAAATATTCACGCATACGAATTAGGATTGCCTACATATGTGCACCAAACTACGCCTCCCTAGCTTCATTTGTTTACGCACGAAAAATAAAGGTTCGATACTTTTTGAACACACCTCTTATATACCTGCATATTTTATATATATATATATATATATATATATATATATATATATATATATATAGATATATATAGACATATATAGATAGATATGTGGCGAGCCGTCGAGAAGAAAAGGCTCGCCCAGTCGCCGAGAAAGAGGAGAAAAGGAGGAAGCCTCGTCTTGCCTGCTGGCATCTCGTCTGGTCCGTTCCCGTGCTGGCTGGCATCCGTGGCGTCGTTCCTGGTCCCTGGTTCTTGGTGCTGCGTTGTTGGTGGCGGGTGTGAGTCCCACCACCGGACAAGCTCGACCAGACCGCGCGAGGCGGACAGGTGCAAGAATAGGCTCCTGCCCTCAGCTCGCCTTCAATCTCGAGCCGAAGGGCTGAAAATAGACCATCGAGTGTGTGAATGTACAGTACAGGAAAATAGTACAGGAAATCAATAGAGGAAAATAGACCATCCATTTCTTTTTGGGTGTGTGTGTGTGTGTGTGTGTGTGTGTGTGTGTGTGTGTGTGTGTGTGTGTGTGTGTGTGTGTGTGTGTGTGTGTGTGTGTGTGTGTGTGTGTGTGTGTGTCCGTGGGCCCCGTCTTTAAGTCGGATTGATTAAGTGTTTTTCATTGTACATTGTTTGCATTGCTTTTATTCGGACAACTCTGCTCTTTGTGTGCTTCCCTCCCCGATTATTGTTTGTAAATAAACCCCCATGTTAAATGTTCCAGTTCGTTGTTTGTGTTTTCTTGCATTAGCCTAGCATGGTGCATATTGAGAAATAGTAAGACCGTTGGTGCCATAAGTTGTCATTGGGACCGGCGCGGCTATGGTAACTCCGCTCGGTTACGCCAGATCAGAGTCGGTACCTGCGACTCGGTTCGGCCATAGTCGGCTGAGGGTGTGATTTCCCCGGTAATTTGACGACGTGGGTACTTAGGTATATTGAAATTTGGCTATTGACCCTACCAAATTTGGCTGTAAGAGAATTGGCGGTCAGGGTCCTTAAGTGGCCCGTCAACTCTGGAGTTATCCGGGATGACGACCTTTTAATTCCGGGTGTTCGGTGGGAGACGGCTCTACTGCTCCACCCAGTGGTCGTGTATCGCCACCGAACCCCGGCCCACAACAGTTCGGCCTGTATGACACTTCTCGCAGTGCCATGGCCGATGATCTGAGCCTCCGCCATTGCCAACTCAATCTGTCTAGCCATGGTTATAGCTTTCTGTAAAGCCGCTGTCACACCTTGACGATTTAGCCAGCGTATGCTGATTTATGAAAAATTTGTCTAAAACGCTGGCACACGTCGAATACGTTCTGGGTACGTTTTGTATATGTTAAGAGCACGCTGAAAAACACTGCCATACGTTGTAGTACGCTGGCTTTAAACGCTGTGCTTTTGGGTTGTCCTCAAATTTTTGCATGCTTGAAATTTTACGACGTATGCCGGCGTACGACTCACACGTTCAGCTACGCTGGCCATAATTTGTAGGCATGTTATGCGGTCGTTGACACACGTTACTTGTAAGTTACTCATAAGTCGAAACACGTCGAGGTAATGTTTAGAGTACCCGAAACTTATTTCTAACCGATGAGTAACGTTTTGTAAGCACGCTACACGAACGTTGTTCACACTTCGCAACACGTTACTTGAAAGTTCCTCAGACGTCGAAACACGTCAAAGTAATGTTTACGGTACCCGTGACTTATTTATAACCTATGAGTAACGTGCTTGGGAATTATTTGTAAAGCATGTCCTATGCACAAATACGTATGTAGACGTATTTGACGTCTCTAGGACAACCACAGAACTTACTGAACGCGTTTCTAACTTACAGAAACCGTATAATGGCGTATTGGCAGCGATTAGGGGAATTGGTGTATAAAAAGGGGCTTCGCAGGAGGAACCCGTCTTTTTTTTAGACTTCATGGTGAGTACATGTCCATGTCGTTCCGAGAGATGGAGGATACAGCAAGGCTGAGGCGACAATACCTACCTGTCCTCCAACATCAACATGACCTCATCGAGTTGACACTGCATCAGTTGCGTGCCAATAGAGCCGGGAGAAGAAGACGTGAACGAAGGAGAAGGAACTGGGTCAGACCATGGATTGGGAGGTGACGCCATTACGGCATATATGACCAGCTCATGGTGGAACTCCGAACGAGGACCATGCATCCTTCACCAACCAACTTCCTGCGAATTCCCCCAGCGATGTTCGACGAGCTGCTAGCCAGAGTGGGTCCAAGGATAACCAAGCAGTACACCTTCTACAGGGATCCGCTTGAGCCTGGCATGAGGCTGGCACTGAGCCTGCTGTTGTTGGTGCCATGACTGCAGTGCTGTGGAAGCGATTTAACTCGTTCAATGGAAACTATTTCAATTGCAGAGCACCAGCGTCCAAAAACAATAGGCGAGTGACAGGCATTTATTAAGAGTGAAGTTGCAGCCAATGAAGAGAAAACCTCACGTAATCGTCGATGATACGCTGCCACGCTTATGCATACGTTAGACTATCGTTGGGCATAGGTTGTGGACGCCTAAAACACGCTAATCAATCGTTGGTGTAACTTATCTATAAGTTATCGAAGCGTTCTGTGTTAATTACGAGTACATAATGCATTTGTCCATTCGTTTTGAATGCTTGAAAAACTGAAACAAAAAAATTAGCCGAAAAGAACATCGAACAATGGTGCAAAGTAGTCTCCTATTCGTGGACGTAACGAGGATCCATCATCACCCACACCCTCCCCATCATGCTCACCTACGACTGCTGACATGGACCTACTACTATTACCAATGCTACTATTACTACTACTACTACTACGACTACTACTACT
>NC_140963.1:111040717-111140717 GCF_056783735.1 Eptatretus burgeri | reverse complement strand
GAGTTTTGGAATAAAATTTTCTGTGAAGTCAGTCCCGTTACTTTTTACACGGACCTCGTACATTTACATAACATAAATATATATGAAATATATGTAAATATATTCCCTTCAGGATTCTTCGTTTTATACACCGCCTATCATGCTCGAGCCTCGTTGTGGACGAAAAGGGAGAAATAAAGAAAATAGCGGGAATATGAAACAAATAATAACAACAAATCGTTTTGCAATAACTCGGCACGACAAACGTGACACCGAAACACACACCTGTGAGCAACTGAAAGACACACCTGTGAGTTATTGAAAACAAAATCCAAAATAAAATATACAAGAAAATTGGTTTTCTCACAAACGTGTTATCCGCTAAAACCAGAAAAATAAATCTTTATTTCAAAATGAATAAATAACGATGATGAAGATTTGGAATCTGCAACCATGAGGTGAATAAACTTCTCATCGCCGAAGATCGAGGAAGGCTTCAGTACACAATGCGTCACGTGATCGCAATGGAACGCCCGTTACGCGTCACACGTCACACGTCACAATGATCATCGTTCAAACAATGAACAATCATTTTGATGTTGATCTCTCGTTGTGAAGGTCGTTTTTCTGGAGCTCCCGAGTTTTTCACTCCAGAGATTTTCTCCAGATTTATTTATCCAACACGATGTGGGGATGTCGAAAGACAACACAACGAAGGTTCGTTCTTCACACAGGATATTCACAACATTAATTTAACTCACAGAGAACCCACCAGTCCGTGCATGAAGAAAAAACATTCCTTGTGCTTATAATCCAAAACACCTCACTGTGCAGGAAAACGTGTGGACAGGAATATTGGATTGTAAACGGTGGAGACTTGTAATACCCTCACTGTGCAGAGACTTGTAATACCCTCCCCCACCTGGAGGGGGCGATACATGATACACATTTACATGGAGAATTTGAATCATCATCATCATCATCATCATCATCATCATCATCATCATCATCATCATCATCATCCTCCTCCTCCATCTATATTTATATATATATATATATATATATATATATATATATATATATATATATACATGTTATGTATATATGTGTGTGTGTGTGTGTGTGTGTGTGTGTGTGTGTGTGTGTGTGTGTGTGTGTGTGTGTGTGTGTGTGTGTGTGTGTGTGTGTGTGTGTGTGTGTGGTGTTTGTAAGATTCCTCGTCTTTCTCAATGGAAGACTGCACGGAGCAATCTTTCTTCGCCAGTTCACACCATTATGTATGATGGAAACCACACCGATCTTGTCACGTTCTCTCTCTCTTCATCTCTTCATCTCTCCCTCTATCCCTCTATATCTCTACATATCAATATCTCTCTCTCTCTCTCTCTCTCTCTCTCTCTCTCTCTCTCTCTCTCTCTCTCTCTCTCTCTCTCTCTCTCTCTCTCTCTCTCTCTCTCTCTCTCTCTCTCTCTCTCTCTCTCTCTCTCTCTCTCTCTCTCTCTCTCTCTCTCTCTCTCTCTCTCTCTCTCTCTCTCTCTCTCTCTCTCTCTCTCTCTCTCTCTCTCTCTCTCTCTCTCTCTCTCTCTCTCTCTCTCTCTCTCTCTCTCTCTCTCTCTCTCTCTCTCTCTCTCTCTCTCCATCTCTCTCCTCCATCTCTCTCCTCCATCTCTCTCCTCCATCTCTCTCCTCCATCTCTCTCCTCCATCTCTCTCCTCCATCTCTCTCCTCCATCTCTCTCTCTCTCCCTCTCCCTCTCCCTCTCCCTCTCCCTCTCCCTCTCCCTCTCCCTCTCTCTCCCCCTCTCTCTCCATGCACGGTCACATTTTCAGTTCCAAACTCGGGATTGGAAATACAACTTTGTGTGGGGAGTAACATCGGCTCTGTGTCTGCAGCTTCACGCAAGAGTGTGTGTGTGTGTGTGTGTGTGTGTGTGTGTGTGTGTGTGTGTGTGTGTGTGTGTGTGTGTGTGTGTGTGTGTGTGTGTGTGTGTGTGTGTGTGTGTGTGTGTGTGGGACGAGAGGGTGGGGTGGGGTAAGGGGACAGGTGTGTGTGTGGGACGAGGGGTGGGGTGGGGAAGGGGACAGGTGTGTGTAAATTATTTTTGTAAATGTGTTGTGCCACCTCGTGGTGGCAAAGATAATCACCATTTCCGTTTTTACCTGGGCAACACTGAGATTAAAGCACTCTCTACTCACTGGTAAATTTGTCCTTCTCTTCTCCACCCCCCACCCCCACCCCCCCCCCCACAAAAAACACAACCAGAGGAGCCTGTCAAAGTCTGTCATCACACGTGAGAAATTCCTTGTGGGAAGGGACATCAGGACGAACAGGGGGACACAGTGGGGGGGGGGATATGAGGATGTGGTGCTTGTGTGGGGGAGGGGTGAAGGCACTGTAAATTTTGCAAAGGGGAGGACTAAATGGTCCTTTGGCGAGGCTGTGCTCGGACATACATGAATCACAAACACTCGCTCCATTATGCACTTTATTTACATAATTTTTTTTGCATTCTCCATGTGGTAAATGGTGGTATTTTTACATTCTCCATGTGGTAAATGATGGTGTTTTTACATTCTCCATGTGGTAAATGATGGTCTTTTTACATTCTCCATGTGGTAATGATGGTATTTTTACATTCTCCATGTGGTAAATGGTGGTATTTTTACATTCTCCATCTGGTATTGATGGTATTTTTACATTCTCCATGTGGTAATGATGGTATTTTTACATTCTCCATGTGGTAATGATGGTATTTTTACATTCTCCATGTGGTAATGATGGTATTTTTACATTCTCCGTGTGGTAAATGATGGTATTTGTACATTCTCCATGTGGTAATGATGGTATTTTTACATTCTCCATGTGGTAATGATGGTATTTTTACATTCTCCGTGTGGTAAATGTTGGTATTTTTACATTCTCCATGTGGTGAATGATGGTATTTTTACATTCTACATGTGGTAAATGATGGTCTTTTTACATTCTCCATGTGGTAATGATGGTATTTTTACATTCTCCGTGTGGTAAATGATGGTATTTTTACATTCTCCATGTGGTAATGATGGTATTTTTACATTCTCCATGTGGTAAATGATGGTATTTTTACATTCTCCATGTGGTAAATGATGGTATTTTTACATTCTCCATGTGGTAAATGATGGTATTTTTACATTCTCCATGTGGTAAATGGTGGTATTTTTACATTCTCCATGTGGTAAATGATGGTACTGTATTTTTACATTCTCCATGTGGTAAATGTGGTAAATGATGGTATTTTTACATTCTCCATGTGGTAAATGATGGTATTTTTACATTCTCCATGTGGTAAATGATGATATTTTTACATTCTCCATGTGGTAAATGGTGGTATTTTTCCATTCTCCATGTGGTAAATGGTGGTATTTTTACATTCTCCATGTGGTAAATGATGGTACTCTATTTTTACATTCTCCATGTGGTAAATGTTGGTATTTTTACATTCTCCATGTGGTAAATGATGGTATTTTTACATTCTCCATGTGGTAAATGATGGTATTTTTACATTCTCCATGTGGTAAATGATGGTATTTTTACATTCTCCATGTGGTAAATGATGGTATTTTTTACATTCTCCATGTGGTAAATGATGGTATTTGTACATTCTCCATGTGGTAAATGATGGTATTTTTACATTCTCCAAGTGGTAAATGATGGTGTTTTTACATTCTCCATGTGGTAAATGATGGTATTTTTACATTCTCCATGTGGTAAATGATGGTATTTTTACATTCTCCATGTGGTAAATGATGGTATTTTTACATTCTCCATGTGGTAAATGATGGTGTTTTTACATTCTCCATGTGGTAAATGATGGTATTTTTACATTCTCCATGTGGTAAATGTTGGTATTTTTACATTCTCTATGTGGTAAATGATGGTATTTTTACATCCTCCATGTGGTAAATGATGGTATTTTTACATTCTCCATGTGGTAAATGATGGTGTTTTTACATTCTCCGTGTGGTAAATGGTGGTATTTTTCCATTCTCCGTGTGGTAAATGTTGGTATTTTTACATTCTCCATGTGGTAAATGTTGGTATTTTTACATTCTCCATGTGGTAAATGATGGTATTTTTACATTCTCCATCTGGTAAATGATGGTATTTTTACATTCTCCGTGTTGTAAATGTTGTTATTTTTACATTCTCCATGTGGTAAATGTTGGTATTTTTACATTCTCCATGTGGTAAATGTTGGTATTTTTACATTCTCCATGTGGTAAATGATGGTATTTTTACATTCTCCATGTGGTAAATGATGGTATTTTTACATTCTCCATGTGGTAAATGATGGTATTTTTACATTCTCCATGTGGTAAATGTTGGTATTTTTACATTCTCCGTGTGGTAAATGTTGGTATTTTTACATTCTCCATGTGGTAAATGATGGTATTTTTACATTCTCCGTGTGGTAAATGATGGTGTTTTTGCATTTTTAATATCCTTTCTAACATTCTATTTTTGCATTTTTTACATTTGTTGTAAATTCATTGGATTTAAGAGTTTTTTGATTTAAGAAGAGTGTTCTTTTTCAGGGAATCAACAATGAATCGCTCTCTTGGTTTTCAAGACATGAGTGTGACTTGCTCTCCCGATTCACAAGACGTACGTGTGATTTGCTCTCCCGATTCACAAGATGTTCGTGTGAACCAGTCATCACCATCCACAACACCGAAGAAAACCACCCTTTGGAAGCGTCTGAAGTAAATCATTTCATTTCCCTCTTTTCCACTTTTATGACCAGTTTTTGGGTACACTGTCACTCCCTTAGAAAATGTGCAGTAAATTGACTTTTCAATCTCTTTAAACTTAGGCACAAGTGCAGCAGACGTGAGAAGAAGGGGGAGGCTTATCTCAATGAGGAACACACCGTGTAAGTAAGAGAAAATATCCATTCGGAAAGTCGTGGCATGAAACGTACATCCAATAGCAATGGTATTCCTTTAAGTAATTTGACGTGAACACTGTCGTATCTTGATCACATTTAGCTTTCTATTTTCTGTTTCATAGATTAGAGATTTCAGTGCTGGGCGGTTGCTTTGAGATGGTTGCACCGAGTTGTTTTGCCTGGGTTCATCCAGAATCTTGACCCAGATGTTTTTGGTCATCCTGGTGTTTTTCATGAAGCGTATCGATGTGTGTGTCATCCCATCAAAGGATGTGAAGCTGGAGGATAATCGAGTAGCAATGGGGGTGTTTTCGGTTTGGGGTTCGTGAATGACTTCGGCCACTGGTTCCTTCCGGCAAACCTCATAAGGAAGTTGTGGTTGTTGGGATCGTTACAGGAGAAGAGAAACTTCAGGGTTTTCAAAATATTTCTCAGAAAGAAGGGCAAATGGCAAGTATCGGGACGTTGTTGATCAGAGGAGGGATGCGATAAATGGAATACCACATCAACTAGACGTTTCAAAACATTCGTCTTCGTTTGCAATGATTTGATCCATCATGAAGCATGGCAGCAACTGCTTTGCATGTCACAATATTATGTCAGAATAATACTTCATCACCAATGCAATCAACATTTGCAAGTTATTTTGATGAAATCATTAATCATATCAGTCTGTGCTGAACGAACACCATATCCATTCATTTAATCAGTTTATAACCCACTGAACGAAGCGCGAACCGAGGTTAAGCACTTGGTTCACTCTGTCTGCAGGCGTCACTCTGTGACAAAGGGATTAGTTGATTTCAATTTAATTTTACATTTTGAACACTGCAGAACACGAATCAGAAAACTTTCTTGCAGTATCGCGGTACTTTACCTCTGAATGTGGAAAATTGTAGGGAATGTCATCCTGAGCACGCATCTGCACTTCTTCTTCTTCAATCATATTTTTTTTTTTTTTTTTTTTTTTTTTTTTTGTATACCTTGGTCGAGGCTCGTATGAGAGCTAACACACAACTCACAGCAAGGAGGCATGAGACAAGAGGGGTGGGAGTGGGAGGGACAAAACATTGGGGAACAGACACAGGTGAACTGTGGAAGGGAGAGGGATGGGGATGGGACGGGGAACATGGCGAGGAGAAGATGGACATTACAGGGACTTTCAGGAAGGAAAGCAGGAGAATTGAAGGAAGTGGGCTTGGGTGGATTATCGGGGGTAGAAAAGATCGAGGATTTGGATGGGGGAAGATAAGAGGTGGTGGTGAACAGCTGTTTTGAAAGCCTGGAGGGAAGAATGGGAAAGAATAGAGTGAGGAAGTTTATTCCAAAGGCGGGAAAAAAGAGGAATGAAAGAGTGAAGATGAGCAGTGATTCGTGATTTTGGTAGTTTTACCAGAAGGGGGTTGTTGGCGGACCTTGAGCGCCCTGTGGAAATGTGGTTGGGACAAATCGCAGAGAGAGCAGGGGGGCAAGGCTGGAGAGGAGTCGGTAGAAGACAGAAAGACCACCGACCAACCTGCGGTGATTGAGTGAGAGGCCCAAAGACTCAGCTTCATTGCGGGAGATGCCAATGATCTTAAAAGCTCTGGTTTCGACAGCGTGAAGTCGAGAAAGGTGGGAGGCAGGAGCACCAGCCCAGAGGGGAGAGCAGTACTCCATCAGGCTACGGACAAAAGCTTTGTAAGTAGTCAGGAGCTCAAGAGGGCCGAGGAAGGACTTTGCACGACGGAGGATTCCCAGTCGGCGACTGGCTTTTGAGGCAAGGTTGGAAATGTGACTTTCCCAGGAAAGGTCATGGCAGATAGTGAGACCCAGAAGCTTGAAAGAAAAGACTTCTTCCAGAGGATTGTTGAGAAAGTGGATGGGGGTTTTGTAAACGGTCCTTTCGAAGAGACATAGTGAGAGTGTGAGATTTGTGTGGATTGAAAGACATGTTCCACGTGTTGGACCAGTTTGTGATTTTATCCAGATCTGCAGTGAGCGAAGAAGCTGCTGCTTGCCGGTCTGAGGGATGACAGATGGTACGGCAGAGGGTGGAGTCATCGGCAAAGAGAAATAGAGGATTTTCCAGAGAGTCCGAGAGATCATTGATGAAAACCAGAAAAAGAACAGGGCCCAGAACGCTACCTTGAGGAACTCCAGCCTGCACAGGAAGAGGGGATGAAAGAACTCCATTTAGGGCCACACGTTGACTGCGACAGGAGAGGAAGTCTGCGAGCCATGAGTGGAGATGGCCTTGAATACCATGGGAAGAGAGTTTGGTGAGTAGGGCAGGGTGCCAGACTGTGTCAAAAGCACGTGATATGTCCAGGGATACGGCTCGGATTTCCTGTCTGGCATTGAGGACCTCCATCCATTGATGGGAGAGCAGTAGCAGCATATCCAGGGTAGAGTGACCTGGTCTGAAACCAAATTGATGATTGGAAATCAAGCCATTGGAGAAGAGGAAGGATTTCATGTCTGAAGCAATGATGGATTCCATAACCTTGCTGATGATTGGGAGAAGGCTGATTGGTCTGTAGTTACAGGGATCTGTTTTTGCACCTTTTTATGCAGGGCAGTGATGTTAGCAGATTTCCAAGCAGATGGCAGATGACCTTGGGAAAATGAGAGGGTGAATAGAACAGAGAGAGGGTGAGCAAGAGCAGAAGAGCAGGCTTTGAGGACACGTGGGCTGATGCCGTCTGGACCGGTTGCAGAATCTGACTCGAGGTTTGAAAGCAAGCTCTCCACCTTGTCAGGAGAAAAGGATACAGAGTCCAGGGACAGTTGGGTGCGACTGGGTAAAGTGGGTAGAGATAGTGATGGGTTTGGGACACAAGATTTAGCTGCAAACACCGAGTTTAGACATTCAGCTTTATCACGTGTGGAATCAGCAGTGCGGCCATTTGAGGTAAGGGAGGGGATGGAGGGGGAACATACACCAGAAACAGATTTGATTAAACGCCACCAGGATTTTGAGGAGGGAGAGAGGTTTGAGAGTTCAGACTTGAGATGAGAAAGATGTTGTTTTCTGGCTCTCCTGAGGGTAGATACACACTTGTTCCGAGCTTTGTGGAAAGAACTGAGATTGCCCTCAGTTGGGTTTGCTTTCCATGAGGCAAAGGCAAGTTGTTTCAGGACAACTGCCTCACCACAAGCTTCAGTAAACCAAGGGCGGGAGGAAGGGTAAGACAACTGAACACGAGAGGGGATAAATCTGTGCATGAGGGAGAGCAAGTTTCTTTGAAAGAATTCCCAGGATGAGTTGATGTTTGAGAAAGTAGTGATAGGAGACCAGTCTGTAAGTTTGATGGCTGCTCGGAGACCCTGCCAGTCGGCTTGAGTGAAATGCCAGACTCGACGGCGGTGAGGTGGTTCTCTGATGACAGCCAGAGAGATGTCCACTTTAACAAGGACGTGGTCAGAAGAACCAATTGGAGCGAAGGAAGAGCAGCAGATATTGTCAGGGAAATTTGTCAAAATCAGATCCAGAAGAGATGGAGTACCATTGGTTGAGATCCGGGTCGGGAAGTTGACCGATTGAGTCAGTCCCAATGAGTCACAGAAAGCTTTTGCTGATGTCCCATGGCAGGTGAGAGAGGTACCCACACCTAGCCAACTGGCGTGATGACAATTGAAGTCGCCACATAAGAGGAAGAGAGAGTTTGGATGAGAAGATAGAAGATGGTCCATGTTTTCGGAGAGTGAGGTGTAGATGGAGTCATCACTGTTCGGTGGACGGTACAGCACACATATAAACATGAGGTGGGAGTGGAGGGGAAGCCGAAGCCAGAGGTATTCCTGGGGGTGTGGGGGAGTGAGAGCAGTGCAGGGAGAGTGAGGAATAGAGTCTTTGATGAAGAGAGCAACACCTCCACCAGGACGAGGCTCAGGTCTGTCATACCGTAAGAGGGAGTAACCAGGGAGAGATACTTGGGAGTCAGACATGTCTTGGGAGAGGAAAGTTTCTGTTAGGCAGATAATGTCTGGTTTGTCAGTGGCAACCTGCATGGAAAGATCTGAAAGGTTTGAGCGAAGGCCCCGGATATTTGAGGTCCACACTTTTAATGAAGAGGTAGGGGAGGAGGCTTTGGGTGCAGGAGGTGGAGGGGCGGGGGAGGGTAGGACGAGGGACGAGGGGGGAGGTAAGGAGGGTTGCTGAAGGAGTGTGGGGTATTGCAGAATAGAGAGGGGAGGGGGCCGAATGAGGAGGAGAAAAGGCTCTGTGGTGCTGGGAGAGAGGGGGGACAAGAGACAAGGAAGATGGCAGTTGAGGTTTGAGGAGGTGGAGTGAAGAGATGGAGGTGAGAGGGCAGTGGAGGGAGGCAGGTTGGTGGATGAGAGGGGGGCAACTTAGAGAAGGAAGAGTGAGCGGGATGAAAGGTGGGAGAAAGGTGAGGGGGGAATTTTTGAAAGAGGTGAGAGGGAGGCTTGGAGCCAGAAGAGTGGGATGGTTGCTTTGAGAGTGAGAGTGAGGGGTGAGGGGGGTGACTTGGCACTGAAGTTGGAAAAAAGAATGGTTGATGGAAAGCGAGCATCCATGGCAAACTGTGGTTTTTAAAAGTTTTAGGTCAGAGATGCGATTTAACACAATTCTTGATGGATGCAATGAAGGCGAATTCAGAGCATGGAGAGAAGAAGCGCTGTAATAGTTGGATTTTTTAGGCAAGGAATGAAGGAGAGGTCGAAATGAGAGCAGTCTGTTAAAATAGCAGAAGAGAAGTGCATTGTGAAACAGTAAAGAGTACCACATGTGTGAGAGAGGAAGATGAAGCATTATAAGATCGTTTTTGTTGTTAATATTAATGTATGAGAGAGTTCAACAGATTAGGTCATGGAAGTGTAAAAAAAAAAGAAATCGAGGAAGACGAGGAGGAAGTTAAGAGGAAGAAGAAGTAGCAGAATCGGGAGAAGGTGAGCGTGTTGTTGTTGTTGTTGTTGGGTATATATTTTTTTTTTTTGTTTTTTTTTTTTGAGATAAGAAAGAGATTAGTTGGGAGAATGGGGGATGTTTGGAAAGTGGGGAGGATGAAAATTGAAGGTAATGGGGAGGATAGAAATTGAAGGAATGGGGAGAAAAAAACAAACAAAGAAACAAAAAAAAACGATCGAACACCGAGTGGAACCGGTAGGCCTCAAACCTAGGACTAGGCCTCAAACACCAAGTAAGAACGTCGACATAAATACTCACAGAATAGCACGATTTTTGAAACAAAACCGAACAAGGAACACACATTAACATGTAGGTGAGAAAATTAAACAGTTAAAGCGGGACAAATAACAACCGGAACTTAACTTTGAGAATGTCAGCAGGGAGCCCCGAAGGAGACCTCTTGCCGCTCAAAACCGGAACCGGATATGTAGCAGAAGTCTGCAGGGCAGCATCATTGGCTGAGGGCATGGCTTTGGTACTTGTTGCAATGTCCTCTGCTGGTTACGGCAGTTGTTTGGAATTTGTCCACGGTGCTGGCGACAGCTCGCCCACTCTTGGTGAAGGACACCATGGCTCATTATCGTCCACCAAGGAATGCCAACAGATGGGACACCCGCTCAACGTCCATCTGAGGGACGGCACACACATTGATGAATCGCCCTGCCTGTGATAAGTCGGGATGAGAGTTTATAGCTGGGTTGTGATGCAAACCCAGGCTAAACAGTTTAGATGTGACTGTGCATTCGTCAAGAATGTTACTTCACAAAGAGATGTTCCCACAATGGAAGAGCACATAGACGTCGTAACCAGTACAAATCCGTATTTAAATACTGACGACAGTATCGATATGCAGGACTGTACAAGCTTGTGTGACTCGGCAATTAAAACTGACTGAAGAATCTGACCTGGAGGAAACAAACAGGAAGTCAGGTGGAAACGGTGGAGAAGCTCACCAGTCAAGGTCCTACCTCCTCTGAACAAATAAGACTCTTCTTTCAAAATACATACAGGAAACACAATATAAACCTGATGGAATACTTTCCAGATCTTCCGTCCTTCCCCGAGTGTGCTCAGGCGATCGTACGTAAGCCTGACTTATTCGGTTTCCACGAGGCACACTGTCACCGCTTCCAAAAATTAATCGCCAAGGCGAAAAGGAATTCTAATCAACTATCCCACTTTTAATCTTATTCTTAGAAGCTATTATTTTCCTCATGGCCAGTTTCAAGAGTGGAACAATAAATGTTAATGGTGGTGGGAGTCCACTCCACAAGATCCAAATTAAACGGCTGGTTGAGGTCAATGGTCTTAACATAGCTTTGTTACAAGAGACCCATGCTGTCCGATATGTTCAAACTCAGTGGCAACTATTTATGGACAAGGAATGTTTCTTTTGTAACAACTCCTCGTCGAAGGCAGGCGTCATATTTGTCTTAGGGAAACATTTTCACCCATCCTGCCTTAAATTTACAAGTATTATTGATGGACACCTTGCTTCTGTGACCTTCTCTATCAATCAGGTCAAGTTTACAATTCTCAATGTGTCTGCTCCAAGCAACAATGACGAGCGGATCTCCTTTTTTGCCAAATTGAGGAAATTCCTGCAAACACTGGATTTGCAGACATGTCTAATTATTGGTGGAGATTTTAACCATACTGTTAATTGTTCATGTGAACGAAATGAGCCGGAACCCCAACCATGTACTGCAAAGGTTTTTGCAAACATCATTGCGAAATATAATCTCCATGATATTTGGCACGTCCAGCACCCTTCTGATCTGTCTACACATGGTGTCGTTGTTTAAACAACCACATCTCACTTGCGAGGCTTGATCGCATCGATGTAAATTCTCATTTATTACATGGAGGGTATCAATCAAATATCGTGCCTTCCGGTTTCTCCGACCATTCCCGAGCTCGAGTCTTTATTCAACTCTCTAAACCAGTGGTTCTCTACCTTTTTTTGCCCCATGCAGCCTTTTCACCATATGTCAGAATGTCATTCCCCCCTTTCCAATATTGTCTGACTCAAAAGGTGCATTCCAAATAATATGCATATAATATTGTTGCGTATTCGTGCCTGCCGGCGTGCGGACGGCCACGTAACTCGAATCGCGGCACGTCGCCCACCGGACGGACAATCCAGTCGTGACCCTCTCGGACTAACGCCGGGAACCAGTCACGGGTGGACCTTTCGGTCTCACCGCGATCGTGCCAATCGGCCCCCGCGTGGGATAGGGTTGCTCGCCAAATTCGACCTACCTAAGTACCCACACGGAGGGTAGACCGGGCGATCGCACCTCGCCGCAGGTCGACTTCGGACACGGGACACTTAAGCGACCCGTTCCGTACTATCGGGATAACCGAGCGGTGTTATTCGTCGGCCTCGACGGTTCGATTAATTATCGGGCGTCTTAGCCCATGACCAACCCTTTACGTGAAGCAAGATGGGGATTCAATGAAAGAAATGACGAAGCGAAGCGGGAAAACAGTTCAACAATAAGCACATTTATTTCGCGATGAACGGAAAGCACACATATACAATTCCACCAAAAGCACATGTAAAAGAAGAAGACAATGCAATATTACACAAAAAGCAAATGCAACAATGCAGATCTAACCGACTACCGGGCACACGGCAACACTTATACAATTTTACTTCACAGACGGCGCCGACAACACATATTCCCAAAGCAAAAGAAAAGAGAACCACCCTCCAGGATGAGGGGGGTAGGCGGGCCTGGGGCCGAGACTGTGTCGGGCCTACCCGTCTGATGATGAGACGCGGAGCGGCGGTGGTGCCTCAACTCCGCGGGCCTCGCGGACAGTGTCTGGTAGGGGGTGGGAAGGGGGCCCCTTTGTCGCACTATCTCAGCGCGGGGGGAAACAGGAGGGGGTTGCTGATGCTCGGGGAAAGGAGTATATAACCCTGTCTCGGGTCCCGCTGCGAGCGTCTCCTCCTCCACCTCGGTCGCGTTGCTGGCCTCTCCCTGTGCCGCTCCCGGCACCGACACGAGCACCCCCTCGTCCGCCTTCGCCGCCGTCACCTCTCCACAGCTCCGTCCTCTTCACTCCGACTAGTACCACTTCTTTCCAGCTCCACCGACGACTCTCTTGAATTCCGCACACTCAACTCAACTTCCAACTCAACTCTTACTCAACTTCCAACTGAACTCTTACTCAACTTCCAACTGAACTCTTCCTCAACTTCCAACTGAACTGAACTCGACTGACGAACGCAGTCGTTTTTATAAGCCCCGTGGCTTCGCTCTTTCACCCTTGACCCTTTGCCTCCGACCCTTCACCTGGCTCCCCATTGGCCCGAGGAAAAGTGGGCGTGAATGCTTTTTGATCCATGAATTTGCATATAGCGACCGCCCTCCAACGCCCTGGAGGCGGGGCCAAATCGCCCCTCGCTCACCGATTGGACGGAACAAAAGTGGGCGTGAGTCGCTTTTGATCCGTTTTTCTGTGGAAAGTCCGTGATGTTTTTGAACACGCTGCTCGGTGCGCGCCCCGCACGAGTCCAGCATCGATGCCCACGAGTGGCGCGAGATGACGGTGATGCGATGGTGGCGAGTTGTGACGGTAAAGGTCGTGGCGGTTGTGGTGAAGCGGCGTTGTGGTTGGTGGTTGTTGTTGTGAAGCGGCATTGTGGTTGGTGGTTGTTGTTGTGATGGCTGTTGAGACGTGGTTGGTGGTGGTAATAATGGCGGCTGGTCCAAAATAAAGATAGTAAAAGAAAAACGGCTATCCTGAAGAGTCGCAGCCCGCATGAATGACATTTATTCCCTCTAGACAACGGGTTTGGGCCTAACTACACATATACTTACCGAGATATCTCACCTAAGGGACCTGAATGGTGGTTTGTGAATTTCGTCAACCACAACAATATTGAAAATCTTTTATTTTTCCTTTACAGTATTAGGACATATACATTTACGTGGATTATTTTTATAGGAGAATTTTTCTAATCTAACAGCAATCGAAAATGTTGATGGATTTTAAAACTTGAATAAAAGTAGTGTTTTTTAATATTCATAACGAATTACTTAACAGACTAAAGTTACTGAAGCATATTTCAATAAACAAAAAGTTCAATAGAATGCCAGGGTATTGTAATTCTTTTTATTCTGATGAAGATTACAGTCAATGAGAAACCTGTGGTTGTTTTTTCTTCACCAATTCTTGGATACGCGGAGGTGTGCTTTAAAGGGCACAACACAGGTCATTTTCAACCTCCAATCCACTTTGTTGCTTCATTTTCATTGGCAACAGAGTTGAAAAGCCTGACTCACAAAGATATGTCGAAACAAATAGAAGCATTGCATGGATAGCTTTTTCTGACACTTTTGGGTAGGAATCGCACATCAAGGGCCAAAATTATGGGATTGATTTCTCATTGAACATATCTCTTGATCCTGAATCAGTCTTCACCTCCAGAAATTCATCTTGACAATGATCAGGAACTTTTTCAACTGACAATTTAAATGGATTTCACACTAAGTCCAACTCCTTATCACTGAGTTCAGGAAAATATCGGCTGAATTCATTTTCCAATGCTGTCAAATGTTGCAAAATTTCATTTTTTGCAAATTCTGGAAGCACTTGGTCTTCACCACCAGCAACAAGAATTGATGACAGTTTCTCAAACATTGCAACATTTTTGATCTTGACCTTTCTCTTCCAATTTTCCAGATTGCTCATGAAAGCTTCCAAGGAATCCATGTATTTTATGATGTTTGTATTCCTTCCTTGCATCTGAAGATTCAGTTTATTCAGCTGCTCAAAAATGTCAACCAAATAGGCAAGATGCATGATCCATTCCTCATCATCCAGCCAGACAAAAAATTGCATCTTACCCTGAACTTCAAAAAATAATTTCAGCTCATCTCGAAGCTCAAATACTCACTCAGTTACATTTCCTTTTGAAAGCCACTGAACATTTGTGTGGAAAAGAAGCAAATGATGGCCTGCATCCATGTCAATACATAAATGTTTGAAAAGTCATGAGTTGAGAGCTCCTCCTTTGACAAAATGCACAATTTGAATTGTTTGATCCAAAACCTTCCCGAGTGGAGCTGGAAGTGTTTTTGAGGCCAGTGTCTGACGTTGGATCAGACAATGAATGCCTTTCACTTTTGGAGCTCGCTTTTTCACACAAACTTGAAATCCGGATTTTGTCGCCAACATAGCTGGTGCTCCATCTGTACAGCACCCACAGACATTATCCCACAAAAGATTTTCTGATTCAAAGAAAGATGAAACCTTATCCAAAATATCTGAGGCCTTGGGAGTTGCTTCAAGAGGAGAACAAAAGAGGAACTCATCTTTAATGAACCTGAGTGAACATATCTTGCAAACACCAACAACTGGGAACACGATGCCACATCAATCGATTCATAAAGTTGAATTGAAAATCATCCAAATGCTGCAGACTTGATCTCCTGCACAACTTGATCCTTCATGTCAATGGCCACGTTGCTGATCCTCCTTTGAACAGTATTGTTTGATCGTGAAACTGCTGCAATTTTTTTTTCTCCAAACCATTTCCCAACACAATTTCCACCATTTTGAGAGCACAAGGTTTGATCAAAGTTTCCCCAATTGTATGTGGTTTTTTTCTGCTTTGCTGTCTCCATTGCGACGACATGAGAAGCTTCAATAACGTTTTGGTTCATTTGTTGGAATGCCCCTGTTGAATCCAGCTTCATCTTTTCGAGAGCATTCCCATGACGTTCAAAAAAGCTTTTGTCCTTGTCCTTGTGTTGAGGATGAACATTCTGCAAAAGTTGCTTCAACTTTGTTGGTTTCATCGAATCATTTGACAAAGTTGGCTATAAATAACACATTGAGGCCTTTCTTCTCCATTGATGATGGTAAATATTGGTATTTTTACATTCTCCATGTGGTAAATGATGGTATTTTTACATTCTCCATGTAGTAAATGGTGGTGTTTTTACATTCTCCATGTAGTAAATGATGGCATTTTTACATTATCCATGTAGTAAATGTTGGTATTTTTACATTATCCATGTAGTAAGTGTTGGTATTTTTACATTCTCCTTGTGGTAAATGGTGGTCTTTTTACATTCTCTATGTAGTAAGTGTTGGTATTTTTACATTCTCCTTGTGTTAAATGGTGGTCTTTTTACATTCTCTATGTAGTAAGTGTTGGTATTTTTACATTCTCCTTGTGGTAAATGGTGGTCTTTTTACATTCTCTATGTAGTAAGTGTTGGTATTTTTACATTCTCCTTGTGGTAAATGGTGGTCTTTTTACATTCTCTATGTAGTAAGTGTTGGTATTTTTACATTCTCCTTGTGGTAAATGTTGGTATTTTTACATTATCCATGTAGTAAATGTTGGTATTTTTACATTATCCATGTAGTAAGTGTTGGTATTTTTACATTCTCCTTGTGGTAAATGGTGGTCTTTTTACATTCTCTATGTAGTAAGTGTTGGTATTTTTATATTCTCCTTGTGGTAAATGATGGTCTTTTTACATTTTTAATATCATTTCTAACATTCTATTTTTGCATTTTTTACATTTGTTGTAAATTAATTGGATTTAAGAGGTTTTTTTGGATTTAAGAAGAGTGTTCTTTTTTAGGGAATCAACAATGAATCGCTTCTCTTGGTTTTCAAGAAATGAGTGTGATTTGCTCTCCCGGTTCACAAGACGTTGGTGTGATTTGCTCTCCCGATTCACAAGACGTTCGTGTGAACCAGTCATCACCATCCACAACACCGAAGAAAACCACCCTTTGGAAGCGTCTGAAGTAAATTATTTCATTTCCCTCTTCTTCACTTTTATGACCAGTTTTGGGGTACACTGTCACTCCCTCACAAAATGTGAAGTAAATTGACTTTTCAATCTCTTTTCAACTTAGGCACAAGTGCAGCAGACGTGAGAAGGGGGAGGCTTGCAGCAACGAGGAACACACCGTGTAAGTAAGAGAAAATATCCATTCGGAAAGTCGTGGCATGAAACGTACATCCAATAGCAATGGTATTCCTTTAAGTAATTTGACGTGAACACTGTCGTATCTTGATCACATTTAGCTTTCTATTTTCTGTTTCATAGATTAGAGATTTCAGTGCTGGGCGGTTGCTTTGAGATGGTTGCACCGAGTTGTTTTACTTGGTTCCATCCAGCATCTTGACCCAGATGTTTTTGCTCATCCTGGTGTTTTTCTTGAAGGGCATCGATGTGTGTGTCATCCCATCTAAAGATGTGAAGATGGTGGACCATCTCGTAGCACTGGGGGTGTTTTTCGGGTTGTGGTTCGTGAATGACTTCGGACACTGGTTCTTTCCGGCAAACCTCATAAGGAAGTTGGGGTTGTTGGGATAGTTACAGGAGAAGAGAAGCTTTAGGGTTTTCAGAATATTTCTCAGAAAGAAGGGCAAATGGCAAGTATCGGGACGTTGTTGATCAGAGGAGGGATGCGATACATGGAATACCACATCAACCAGACGTTTCAAAACATTCGTCTTCGTTTGCAATGATTTGATCCATTATGAAGCATGGCAGCAACTGCTTTGCATGTCACAATATTATGTCAGAATAATACTTCACCACCAATGCAGTCAACATATGCAAGTAATTTTGAGGAAATCATTAATCATATAATTCCTGTGCTTCACAAACACTATATCCATTCATTTAATGTTTATCACCCACCGAACGAAGCGCAAACCAAGGTTATGCACTTGGTTCACGCTGTCTGTCTAAACACGTCACTCTCTGACAGAGGAATTGCTTGATTTCAGTTTAGTTTTACATTTTGAACACTGTAGAACACGAATCGGAAAACTTTCTTGCAGTATTGCAGTACTTTCGCTCTGAATGTGGAAAAGTATCTGGAATGTCATCCTGAGCACGCATCTGCACTACTTCTTCTTTTTCTTCAATCATGTGCAGCACAAGGCTGCATCATTGGCTGAGGGCACGGCTGTGCTGCTTGTTGCAATGTCCTCTGCTGGTCATGGCAGGAATTTGGAATTTTTCCACGGTGCTGGTGATAGCTCGCCTACTCTTCATGAAGGACACAATGGGATCGTTCACGTCCACCAAGGTATCCTGGCAGATGAGACGCCCGCTCAACATCCATCCGAGGGACCCTTTTTTCTCCTTGTATGGGAGGCTTCTCCTGGGAGAAGCTTCATGTGCAAGACGTCTGCATCTTCTTCCTCCATCCTTGCCTGTCTTGGTGCTCTCATGAGCCTCTCCTGGTACTCTCACGGTGGACTCTCCCATCTCCACTCACATGCACACCCATGGACTCTCTTATGTCCTCGTTAGTTCTCCACCCGAACTCTCCTGTATCGACCCCTCTGGTCTCGACTCTCGTGCAGGGACTTCTCCTCTTCCTCTTCCTCCTGGGCAAAGTCTTGCTCTCAGGTCCTGGCCACAGGGGCGGCCCCAACAAAAAATATGCACATCCGCTCATCTGGGCTCCACAGCCCACCGCACTACCACAGCTGGCACACACTGACCAGCAAGATCTTAATTGGCCTTTTTTGCACACCCATGACATGTGTGCCTCTGAGGATGGGAAGTCCACGCCGAGTCCCGCTGTCCAGAGGTATCTACGCATTCATAATTAATCTGTTTACCCTGTCTATACATTGCATACGCTGCCTCCTCAGCGTCATGTGATTCAAATGTCTTACTCCAACAGATCCCTTTGACATGGCAATCGAACCTCCTCAAAACACACGGACCATACTACACTTACAACAGTCCAGCTACGGACCCCCCCCCCCTTCCATGGAAGAATATATATTTCAATAATATGTGTTTATTTGGTATGAAAGATGATAACGGTCCTCATACTGATCTGTGGTGGGGACGCCTTTTACTTGCATTCTTCCGTTCATATCCAATCTTTGGTTCCCATCATGAATCCAATTAGTTCTTCGTTTAAACTTCTGAAAGTTTAGATCCACTACATCCACTCCACTTCCCTCTTCCATCAAATCTTTGACTTTCAAAGTCGGCGTTCATTCATCTGGAGGATTCCTGCAACTATTTGAAATTTCCATTTTGCAATGTTCGGCTGTTTCAACTCCCCATTTTAGCACTTGCTGCTTGAAGCTTGGATGAAACTTCTTTCGTACACTGTGCAGGGCTGTGGATAGCATCATTTGTGAAACACTGGAATAATAGTTTATATCTGGGCCAAGATTCAAACCTAGACTCGAGGAGAGTATGGAAGCTTGCGACACCAAGGGGAAAGAAAAATAATAAACAAACAAAGGAGCAATACCCCCAGGGCACTCACCTTGTAGTGGCTGGATAAGACAACCAGGGAACATGGATGGATGAACTGGTGGGCATGGATGACCCACAAAATATGGAATGGAGAAGAAAGTAAATACCTTTGGATTTTTTTCATTCCATGAACAAACTTTGGTGCATCATGGGTGATAAAGGTTATGGTACAGTTTCATCAAAATTGAGTGTGTGTTTTCAGAGAAGGAAGGAAATACATATTTTGGGGGGCAATCCCCCCCTCTCACCCGAAGACCTCAAATTTTTCAATGGCATGAACAAACTTTCGAACATCATGGGTGATTAAGCCTGTGGTCAAGTTTGATATCGAAATTGTGTGTGTAGTTTCTGAGAAGAAAGCAAATATATTTTGGGGGGCAAGCCTCGTAGACCCCTTTGGGGCCCAAATTTATTTATTATTACTTTTTTTAATGCCATGAACAAATTTTGGTACATTCCCGGTGATGAACGTTGTGTTAGAGTTTCATCGAAATGTGTCGTTTGAGAGAAGAAATTGAAAGGACTGTATTTGTGAACGGACGGATGACACGCCATCTCATAAGCTCCTGGAACTACGTTCTCGGTAAGCTAAAACAAGTGTGCTTTTGGTGATCTTTACACCCTCTTCACCATGTGACACTTCTTGGCTTCATTGTCAACTGTGTGTGAAGACACTTGGTGGAGTAGCAGTCCCGTAGTGTTGTTTACTAGACAAATTCGGAGACGGGGGCAATTCAAATTATTTTCATCCAACGGACCAACCGGAGGATCATCCATCCATGTACTTTTGTATCCACAAAATTTCAAAAACCGTTCTACTTTTAGTTTGCATATTGCAGATATCTATTCCTCATGACATTATCTCAACCTGATTAGTTTACGGCTGCGATTGATGAATTGTGTTGCTATGGCAACCATCTTGGTGATTTGGCTTGTGTACGTGATATTTCAAAAAACGTTCAATATTTAGCTTTCAAATGACACAGATCGATTCATTCTGTCACCCAAAAGGTGGGAGACCTCGATAATCTGATCCTTGTTATTCTGACATTGTTTATTATTTGTGACATTTTTAGCTCACCTGGAACATCGTTCCGGGGAGCTTATGGGATGGCATGTCGTCCATCCGTTCGTCTGTCCAGAAATATTTTTCAACTTCTTGTCTGAAACTACACAAACGATTTCGATGAAACTTGACTACATCCAACATCACCCATGATGTAGCAAATATTGTTCATGGCACAAAAAAAATTGGCGTCTAAATGTGGTGTTGTCCCACAATGGAGGTATTTGCTTTCTTCTTAGAAACTAAACACACGATTCCGATGAAACTTCACCACAACCTTCATCACCCATGATTGTACCACAGTTTGTTCACGGCATAAAAAAATAATCCATCGGTATTTACTTTCTTCTCCATAACATATTTTGTAGGTCATCCATGTCTTCCAGTGCCTGGTTATCTTATCCAGCCGCCACCAAGTGAGCGCCCAGGGGTATTGTCCCTATGTTGAACTACAACTTACAAAATCTTTCTTTATTTTCTGCAGGTATGCTGAGCCTGAAATACTGAAATCTTTTGAGGAAGAGCCACAAACTGGTAAGTTTTGAGAATGAATCTTTTCTCATAAGTTACAAGTATTTTGCCTTTTATTTGGATATTTAATGACTTGGATGAGGAGAGACCTGAAAATGGTTGTTGTCGTAGTTCTTATTTTCAATTTCCCACAAAGGCTGCTTGTTCATGATAATGACACGAACAACTTCCCCCTCACTGCAGCAACCTTTCCCTTGCATGCTCTGGCCATTTTGTTTTGATTCTCCAGCAATGCCATGGTGGTGTTTTAACCACTTTTCACCACTTTTTTTTCCCAGCAGATTTGGAAGCTTACCTCATATTTAACACCGTCTTTCAGCAGATTGCAATTTCACAGATTTGAAGGAAATTTTGAATGGTTTGGGGTGCCGGCAATAATTCACCTTTTCTTGGCTGACATATATTTTGGATCTTTCGTGTCCCACCAGTAATCAATGCAAGCCATTCCATATTGAGCTGTTGCTGTAGATTTGCAAAGTAACTTTTTCTGAATACATTTCCTCTCTGAGTTGGGGTTGGTGGGGTAATGTATTGTCTCAACCATCTGTGGAGAGATCTTCAGAATTCCCTCTACTTACAATACAACACAAAACACACTGACACAGACTTCAAAATTCACAGCGCACACAAAATGATACATATATCCCACACATCTACAGAACACAATAACAAACACAACATGTCACTCCAGCCTGAGTCATCCACCGACGATCCAAGTCCTTTTAGCCTTTGACCATGTTGAGCAACCGTGCCACATAAGGTGGAGATGTTTTGGGAGTGGGCCTTCTTGCTCTTTGTGCTCTTTTGACTCCAACCTCTGCCATACCATCTCTCATCCCTCTGATCAGCAGGCAGCAGCCTTTTCACTCTCTGCAGATCTGGATAAAATCAAAACTGGTGAAACACTTGGATCACGTCTTTCAATCGTAACAAATCTCACACTCTCACAATGTCTCTCCATCTGGAACCCCCGCCACACCCCCCCGCCCCCATCTACTTTCTCAATAACTCCCTTGAAAAAGTCCTTTCATTCAAGCTATCTGCCACGATCTTTCCCAGGAAAGCCACATCTCCAAGCAGGCTTCCAAAGCCAGTCACCGACTGGGCATCCTCCGTCGTGCGAAATCCTTCCTTGGCACACCTCATCTTCGAGCCACTTAAAAGCTTTCATCCGCACTCTGAAGGAGTACTGCTCTCACCTCTGGGGTGGTGCTCCTGCCTCACACCGAGCCCGACTTCACGCTGTGGAAACCAAGCCTTCGTGTGGTGAAGAAGTTGTGACTCATTCGTATCGCATGCAATGGAGCGGTCTTTGGGTCTCTCACCACAGGCAGGTCGATGGTCTTTCAGTCTTCTACCGTCTCTCCGGCAACTCCCCCCCCCTTCTCTGTCTGTGATCTGTCCCACCCCCATATTTCATCAGGACGTTCGTGCTCTGCCATCAACCCCCTTCTGGTAAAACTACCAAAATCAAGAATCACTGCTCACCTTCACTCTTTCATTCCTCTTTTTTCCTCACCAAGCTGTTCCTCACGAACTCCCACACTCACTTCAATCCAACTCTCCCTTCCATTTCTTCAAAACAGCTGTTGTTCACTCTCATCTCTTATCTTCCCCCATCCAAAACCATGATCTTTTCTACCCCTGTTAATCAACCCCAAACCCACATCCTTCAAATTCCTTGCTTTCCTTCCAGAAAGTCCCTTTTGTGTGAGGACCAGGAAGTCCCTGAAGTGTCCGTCTCTTGTTTACCCCATGTACCCCGCCCCACCTCTCTCCCTTCCACAGATTTCCAAATGTCTCTCTTCCCCACTGTTTCGTGGTTCCCTCTCCCACCCCTCTTGTCTCCAGCTCCCCTTGTTTTTCAATCTTTGTGTTAGCTCGAACACAAACCTCGACATTGTATATTTTATAAAAGGGTTGACACCAGAAACATCAGTTTCCCCTTGGTTCCAATGGCGGTTACCATCGCTCGATCAATGTCCTGGCGATTCCATGATGGACGTTGTGCTCGGTGTCCCGGCTGATTGCATAAGCTTGGAGACATTAAACACCTCTCGGTATCTTTCATGAAGACTTGGCAAGTTATTGACGGCACCCTGAACGAATTACAAATTCCTGCCTTTACCAACTACAATCATGTCAGGCCGAGCCAACCTGTTCCTGAAAGACTCAGACCAATCATGCATCTTTGTCCTTGTCTCCTTGACCTCTTACTCGTGGACATGGTACAGTGGTACACAAACAACTGGTTGGTCAAGAAGTAGAAGAAGAAGACGATGAAACCGACGATATAATTTCCAACATGCACACACATCTGAACACATTGGTATTCTGTCCATTGATCTTTTTCTGTCACAATATCTGTTTGCTATTGATTTCACCTCATCTTTGCAGGATTTCCTCTTCGTCAGAGTGAAGAAATAAAGGTTGGTGATGGGTTCAAGAAAGAGTGTGAAGATGATGATGGTGATGACATTAATGAGATTGAGTGCAATGAGGCCAAGTTTGGGGAGCAATCTCCGGTAAGTAAGACTTTGGATTACCTACATATTTATGTGTTATACAAATTATTTCCTCCTCTTTAGTTCTGATGACTTTTCTGACAGGAGTTGATGTGATGGTTCGCAGGATGGCCGAGAAGTACACACACTCCCCTCGAAGCAGTCCGACCTGGGTTGGGAAATTATTTTCAGAAGTTTACCGCTGCTGATGCAGAGTCTTTTCACCACCTTACTTAATGTGTTAAATTCGTTAATCGTGCCTGTTTGTGTCCTTCAGGACGTTCTCAACAACAGAAGGTTTCCTGTTTGGAATGATTTTCAATTTTGTTTGACTGCCACATAAGCAGACAGATTAAAACAATTACCTGACACCTCAGTGCAGATGTGGGCTGGCAGGATTGCGTGGAAGTCTGCACACTCACCTCGAAGCTGTCTGGCCTGGATTCGCATGCCGACCGAGCTATAAACTGTCTTCCCGATGTTTCACAGGCGTGGTGATTTATCATTGTGTGTGCCGTCCCTCAGATGGACGTTAAACTGGGTGTCCCATCTGCTGGCAATAGTTGGTGTACATGAAAGATCCCACGGTGTCATTCACGATGAGTGGGCAAGCTATAGCTGGCACCCTGGCCAAATTACAAATTCCTGTCCTGACTTCCTGAGCCGGAGTGGCGACTCAACCAGCAATACAGCACAGCAACTGCTTCAGCAACACCGACTGTTTGCATGATAAATGATGATGATGATGATGATGATGATGATGATGATGATGATGATGATGATGATCATTTTTATTATTGAGTTGATGTGACATAATGACTAAACACTCCATGTTTGTGCATTTGTTATCAGGTGCAGGTACCACAAGCCTCGACTCTGTGCACCAAAAAGTACACTCAAAAGTTCGAAGATTGGCAGGTTATCTCCGAAATTGGAGGAGTCTTTGGAACCATCTCCAAAGGAAAGAACATTCACACTGCAGAAGAGGTACAATCTTGTTTTACACAGTACTTGTGTCATCCTTTTACATTATGGGAGCTGGAATACAGCTCGTGGGAGAGTGATAACACAGAACAGAAAGAACACGGTGAACACAGACAGTGGGTTAGAGGGACATGGCAGAGGGACATGAGGAAGAAGAATGATAACAAAGGGATGGGAAGATTCTCCTGCCCATGAATTCACCTCTTTTTCTGTTTAGTTGAAAGATACTTTTATTTTAGATACACAGGCCCCACATCATTCACGTAGAAGATTCCATCAAATATGTAATCACAACGAACAAATGTTGTGCAATTTGGGACAGATGATGACTGTCAGAAATCTCACCAAAAAATATTGGAAAAAACCATTTTGAGGCAAAATTGAGGGGGCTTCTTAATTCCTATCATTGGTTTTCCCCAAATTCTCACATCACTTACCTCCACCCCCTCGACTCCCTCACCCCTTACACTTCATTCTTCAATTTCATTTTTCTTCCTCTTCCAATTCCTGCCACTTAACCAGACTCACTTGTGGTGTGACTACACATATCTGTCTCCCTATTCCACTAAGCTATGTCTTTTGTCGATGTAAAGTTGTTCCTTTCTGTCATTTAGCCCCAACATAGACTTCTGTATCAGTCGATGTTATCATTGTATAACCACAACAAACCAATATTGGATATTTACTTGTTTTCCCACAATGTAACTAATGTGGTACAATATGACTCATGTCATCTCTTTCAGGTTCCTTTGAAGAGGGTAAATAAATCGAACTACATTGAAGACGTAAGTTTGTGTGAATATGGAGATAACGGTGTTTAAACTGATGAACAAATCCAATTTCATTTACCTCTGAACTGTTCTGAAAGATGATTGTCTATTGGCGCCTGAGGCTGTGAGTCTCTCTTTTTGTGTGTGACAATTTTGTGGTTTTAGCTTTGGGGCAGGCAAATTAATCTTTATACAGCTTACAAAATGAGTTTGTTCAATTTTCTTCTTTTTTCATTCTTTTTTTGCAGTTCATCACTGAAGCTTTCATCTTGAAGGGTCTTGATCGTACAAACATTCGTAAGTGTGGATTTCACTCAAACTTATCGAATGTTGTCTTATCGCAATAATTCTCATCACTGGTTTGCCTTGCATGGCGTTGGCTTCACGGTGAGGGTGCTGGCTTGGGATCCTAGGGTCCTGAGTTCGAGCCCCATTGGCTGTTTAATTAACACCAGGGGGTTGACTCGGCCTGTCATCCTTCCGAGGTCGGCGAAATGAGCATCAGTGTGCTGGTAATCGGGGCACTGCATCAGCGGCAAAGCCATGCCCCAAACCAATGATGCAACCAGCAGCCAAAAAAAGGCTGCACACGAAGGGAACTGGTTTGCCTTCACCTGTCCACTCTATACGAATTGTGATTGATACATACACTACCCATATAACCACCCCTGTCCCATCCCTTGTTTGGACCATTTATATTCCAGTCTGACCCCCCTCCCCTACCCCATCCACCCATGCTTATTTAATAGATGTACTTATGAGTGTTATCCAGGGGGCTGCCTAAATCTTTGCAGACAAGATCATCGATGGTGAAAGGAGCATATCAAAGCTTACCTGTTGATTACTTGTCAGTGGAAGGGTCACACAAAATCCACTTGAGATGTGTTTGATATTGGACGAGTTTCTTTTGTCATTAATGTGTCCCACGATCTTGTTTCCCTGCGGTGAGGAATATTTCCTTTGGAAAAATTAAGTCCAGTTGCCAAATGAGCCTCATGACGGAGTATGTGGATAGAGGTAAGGTTTCTGAAGCCATTTGCTGAAACGCGCTATTTGTGTCCCTCAAGTCCACCTTTGAGCAGATAAATAATTTAGTAATTTGTAATCATGAATTATGATGTCCTGATTGTTGGGGCCTTTTATATTCTGGTTGAGGCTCATGCTCAACAATATATATTTGTTTCAGGAACATAAAGAGCAGAAAAGTACTTTAGTTTCATCCTCTCATGCTCAGAGTCTGTTGCCCCCACAACCACATGTATTAAGCTCAACCATGAAGGTTTTTTTTTTGTATACACCGTCGAGGCTCCAATGAAAGCTAAAACACAAAGCACAGCAAGGGGGGCATGAGACAAGAGGGGCGGGAGAGGGAAGGATAAAACAGTGGGGTTCAGAGACATGAGGAGAACTGTGGAAGGGAGAGGGATGGGGTGGGATACACAGGGTAAACAAAATTGACACCACAGGGACTTATAGGTCCTCACATGACAGGAACTTTCAGAAAGGAAAGCAGGGAATTTTGGAGAAGGGTTTGGGGTTGATTAGTGGGGGAAGAAAAGGTCATGGTTTTGGATGGGGGAAAAAAAGGGATGGTGGTGAACAGCTGTTTTGAAGACCTGGAGGGAAGAGTGCGGTTGAAGAGAGTGTGGGAATTTGTTCCAAATGTGGAAAAAAGAGGAATGAAAGCATGAAGGTGAGCAGTGATTCTTGATTTTGGTAGTTTTACCAGAAGGGGGGCCAAAGGCCATCCATATCTAGTGCCCATCTGTGTCTGCGGACATACTCCTACAGTTGGGTTTCTTGTTTTCTTAGGAGGTTGATGGCAGGATTTGCCCTCCAGCCACCATAAAACCCTTCATTCTGCAAAACATAGCACAAAGAAATCTGAAAAACCACTCCGTGGGAGTACCACCTGTGCAGCTGCCCTTCGCAGGGTTGCTCACCAGATGACGGGATTGGGGCAAAGTCTTTGGGACCCCCTATCTTTGATGATAAGAGGGAAACCACGGGGTAACCTTCCAAGGTCAGATTGTGGTTGTGTGTGTCGGGGTGGTGCTGAGGTGTCGTCCACCAGACGGCGTTCTCCTTGGGTTAACCTGAGGCAGTCTTTGGGTGGGTGCCTGATATGTCCTATCCCGAAGAGAGGATGATCACCTGTCTCTCTTATCATCTGAGCTCAAGCGTTTGGACATCGGTATTGCAGCACTCTGAGGTTCGGAGACCGGATTGCGATGAGATCGTGGCGGGTGGTTACAACTCCTATTGGTCTGGTCACTCTGATGGTTACCATGCCCAAGGAGTTGCTGTAACTGTGTCCAACAAGCTGACGACAATGACAATGGAGGCAACACCGCTCAACGAGCATATTATAAGACTGAGGATTCATCACTCCTTGAGTGTCATTTCCCTGGTCTCTGCATATGCTCTGACTGAGGCGAGTGATCTCACCGTGAAGCATGCATTCCGTGGTTGATCATTGTCCCAGGTGAGATACTCTTCTGGCCTTGGGGGATTTCAATGCATCCATTGAAACTTTTCGGGATGGTTATGAGACATGTGTTGGTCTCCACGGGTCTGGAACTGTGAACAAGAATAGCACGAAGTTCATTGACTTTGCAACAAGTCATGGACTTCGGGTGTATGGACTTTGGGTCATGGACTTCCACAGGCTCATCGCTGGACTTGGTATTCCATTACAGGTGGTGTGGCAAAGGATATTGACCATGAGTTCATTGATGGTCGCTGGAGGATAATCCAGAACTGCAGGGTCTATCAGAGTGCTCAGTTCCTCAATACGGACCACAGGCTTGTTGTGGCAACTCTGAAGTTGCAGGTTAAATCCAGCAGAATGGTACCATCCCAGACTCGGGCTGGATGTTGGCAAGCTCAAGAATGAGAAGGTCGCTAAGGAGTTTGCGAACAGGCTGAGTGGAGATTTGGGGTGTCTGAGTGCTTTGGGGAATCCTGAAGAGTTGTGGAGTGCCTTCAAGACCACCGTCCTTGATGTTGCCATTGGATGTCTTGGAGCTCACCGTCAGGCGAAGAAGAATTTTGTCTCTCAAGGGACACTGGATACCATTGACTAGAGTCACAGGGTCAGGTTGAATGACAGAGCTGAGCTGTTCAGGGAGTTGAGGTGTAAAACTGTACGTGCAATAAGGGTGGACAAGGAGGCCTATGTGCAAGAAATCTGTGAGGAGGGAGAGCATCACCTGTGGTCAAGTGATTCTTGTCCTGCTTACAGGGGAATTCACGCATTCTGTTCCTCCAAGCCCGTCCCTCGGTGTACTGCAGTTAAAGCGGAGAGCGGTGGGGTCTTGACAGAGGAGTCCAAAGTGAAGGCCCGCTGGGCCGGTTACTTTGAGCGGCTGCACCGGACTGATCCACCAGTTGTCGAGTTGGATGTCATTGGTGTAACTATCCCTTTTGCTGACCCTCCAATCAACTGTGGTCCACCTTCGTTTGTGGAAACAGACTGTGGTGAACCGGTTGAAATGGTTAAAGCTCCTGGGATCTGTGGCATCCATGCTGAACTTCTCAAGGCTGGTGCAAATGCTGCACTCATGTCATTGCATGCCATCCTGTGCTCTGCCTGGAACACAAGCATCATCCCAACTGACTGCAAGAGGGTCCTTGTTGTCCCTCTCTGGAAAGGGAAGGGTGATAGCCAAGACTGCAACAAGACTGAGGGGTGATGCCGCTCTCAGTGCCGGGCAAAGTCTTTGCTCAGATAATTCTTGATAGGGTTCACCACCATCTGCTTGAGCACCAGCATCCACAGCAGTCAGGCTTTACACCAAAGATGTCAACGATTGACCATATCCTTGCTCTTCGGGTCCTCACCGCACGCAGGCGAGAGTTTCGGCAGGGGCTGCTTGCAGCGAATGTTGATCTCTGTAAAGCGTTTGATTCAGTGAATCAGGATGCCTTCTGGAGGATTCTTGGTCTTCATGGGTGCGACCAAAACTGATCTATCTGATGTCTGTACTCTACTCTGTTACTGAGAGTGCTCTGAGATGTTCTGGTACCATCTCTGACTTATTTCCAGTTGCTGCTGAAGTTCGTATGGCCCCCATACTTTTCAGCACTTGTCTGGACTGGCTTCTGGGGAGGATGTTGGAGAGATCAGGTTGCGGTGCATCCTTTGGAAATGTCAAGATCTCTGACCTTTATTTCGCTGATGATGCAGTCATTTTTGTGGAGACTCTAGATATCCTTTTAGGGGCCCTCGAGGTGCTGAATAAGGAGTCGGAGCCACTGGGATGATGGGTTTCCTGGGTCAAAACAAAGATCCAGGCTTTCAATGATATCTTGGATGCTGCTGTCCTGTCTTTACCTGTTTTTGGTGAGGATGTTGACGTCGTGGAGAGATTCCCTTACCTTGGCATTGATATTCATGTCTCTCCTGGCTGTGAGTCAGAGGTCAACAGATGTCTGGGTCGGGCCTGGGGAGTCATGGATTCACTGGATCATGGGATGTGGCGCTGCCGGTTCCTGTGCGTGAGGACGAAAGTCTGAGTCTTCAGGTCCTTGGTGCTTCCAGTCTGGCTCTGTGGATGTGAGACTTTAACTCTGACCAGGGATCTGAGACGGAGACTTAATTCCTTTGGTTCCAGGTCACTTCAGAGCATCCTTGGCTCTCGCTGGTCAGACCTTGTGTCCAACGAGCGGTTGCTGAGATACTCAAATGAAATTTGTTACCTGCATCGTCCGTGACCTGGCTCGTTTTCCTAACGCTGATCCTGCTCATCAGATGTTTTTTCAGCGAGGGAGCCTCGTGAGGGGAGGATGCCAATGGGCTGACCACATGCTTCGTGGTTGCAGCAGGATGATCAGCATCTCAAGAAGATGGGGATGGGCCACGCTTCTGCCTGGGGGATGGCCAGACGGAGGCTCTTAGAGTACCGGCGGAAAGTGGACGCAGCGACTCGCTGCTCCGGCGCATGCTCCCATACTTGACCTCACCTGACCATAGCACAAAACCGCACACATTTAGCACCTGCTGACCAAATCTACTGCGTACTCGTAAAACACAGTGATGCAGTATTCAAAAATATCCCTGTATCTCACAAAGTTGTATTTCTTCCATTGTATTGCAAAGAAAGTTACTTCTTTGTTCAAGTCAATTACAGGAATTTTGACTACAAGCACATGAAATGAATAAAACTGGAAGAGTGGGCAACAGAAAATATGTGTACTCGCGATACCCGTGCACATGCACAGGATAGCAGTACAACAAAGCTGCGAGCATTCGACAGACCGGACACGGGGAATGACAAAAATAGGCATTGTGCAAAATGCAAGTGGGACTATGGAACGCCAAGACTTCCCAAACATGTCGGCATATCCACTAAGTGCCACAGCAATTTCATAGGAATCGTGTGACGGCGAGCCGACTTTTTCGTGTGCAAGCTTGGTATTATAATAGAGATAATTAACGCTTTTAGTTTTAATTGTGCAACACAAAATAATTGGGACATTTTCCGCATCATTTAAGGAAACGAAAAATGTGATTGTTATCCATGTTTTAAGTCTTCTTCTTCTTCTTTCGGCTGCTCCCGTTAGGGGTCGCCACAGCGGATCATCCGTGTGATCCGCATAGTGATTTGGCACAGGTTTTACGCCGGATGCCCTTCCTGACGCAACCCTGGTCGCCTCTTACGACACAGGGATATGGTACACCTATTTTAACCGGGGTATACACCGGCCCAGTATACTGGTACTCATTTCGCCGACCTCGGAAGGATGACAGGCTGAGTCAACCCCCTGGTGTATTAATTCAGTGGCCCAACGGGGCTTGAACTCAGGACCTTTTGGATCCCAAGCCGCTGCCCTAACCACTGCGCCAACACACCAGGCTGTTATCCATGTTTTAAGTATTAGTATAAAAATGAGGTTCAATTTGGAGTGTAAAAATTTATATGACAATTGATCAGTCATCCCTGACACTACATGAGGAATGTTTGACAAAATCAGTACTTAAATGGATACACTGCATACACAGTCATTCAAATGACAAAGCACAGACTTTACAACGACAGAGCACACCACGGATTACAATTTGAACATTTACTGAAATAAAAACCTTTAATTCTGGAATTTTATTGCACCCTGTGCAACCAGGCCTAATGCCGGTGTGGTTTCCCGCCAAAATTTGCTTTCCGTGCAAACATATAAAGTATGTATAATACCCATGAAGCACGACATAGCAAAGTGATCGATGATAAAATGAAGGATTGCAGGACAAAATAAAATAATCCTGCAGTGGAAATGAGAATAACTCACCGACTTGCTGAGATAACGCACCAATGGAGCAGCTCCGTGAAATGGTGGCCTCAAAGAAACTGCACTGGTTGTTTTTGTTGTTTTTGTTGTTGTAGTTCTTGTTGTTATTATTATTATTATTATTATTATTATTCCTCTTCTTCTTCTTCCTCTTTTTCTTCTTCTTTTTCTTCTATGAATTTTGATGGCGCTTTCAGAGCCAGCAGGCTCCATACACGCCATGCACCTGAACATGATCAAAATCGCATATTATCCCATCAAGTGCAAGGAAATTTAAATGGATTTCCCACACTCCTTCAGGAATTTTAGTGCCACCTTACAGGGTTGTGGATGCTTCTGGTTCATCAGCCTCAATGCTACCGGTAGATCCAACACCTTGATCCCCTTCACTCCTACATTCTGTACCAGATGCCACCGATGTCCCTCATAAAGAGGGCAATTTTGGAATATATGATTCAGATCTTCGTGTTTCCTGCACGGCTCAGAAAACCCCGAAGGGTGGCAAGCAATTTTATACAGATATGAATTTAGGTGACAGTGCCCGAGTCTTAGCCTACCAAGAGCTACCTGGTCTCTCCAGGAAAGCATGGGAAGTTTAACTAGAGATACCACATCTGGATGCACCATGTAACAGAATCTTCCCTTCGTGCTGGAGTCCCACTGAAATTGCTATTTTTTTTCTCAATCTGGCCTTTGGCCAGACTAATAATTTCTGATGGTCCCAGGAGGGATTTGGGTGACATTTTGCAGTTTAAGGGCATGCTTCTTCACAAGATCACAAGCCTCATTTCCACCAATGCTGACATGAGCAGGGATCCACCAGAGGTCGACCACCAGACCCCTCCACTTCACAATATTAACCAAATGACAAATTCGCAATGGTAATGCCTTAACCTCACTCACTAGGTCTGACTGTCCCACTCTTTCCACATTAGGACAAGAAGGTTTACCAGCAATGGCCGAGTCGGGGCAGGGGCTCGAGGCTCCAAATTGGCAAGACTCTGCCAAAGAGGAATTGCTCAAAAAATGTACTCCTCGTGAGATGAACCGGCAGAAAGTGATCGAAGGTGGTTGTTTCACTTCTGGACAGTTTTCCAAGTTTTATTGTGCTTTCGTTGACATGCATATGTTTGAGTTTCTGCATCTTGTATTGAGGACAGGAACCTTGCACTCTTGCAGAACTATTTCAAACTGAGGACAAGCATGTACAGAACCTCAAGATTCTGCAGGATGTGTTCCGTACTCACCTGCAGCCTGTACTCACCCCCAGGGAATTGCAGAATATCTTCCTGAATATCGACCAGATTGTTCCCATACACGGTGAATCACTGCTTGACCAAGAGTCATCTCATACTTTATTTTAGTGGTATCAGTCGTTTTGGCCAAGAATTGAGTTCAAGTTAAAGTTCAAAATGCAGTTTTGTTGAAGTTGAAATTGCTTTGTGGAACAACTCTATGAAGGTCCTGAACATGTTTTTGAAACAAGCACTGGTGTTTACACGCATGTATTTATTTTTCATGTATCCCCCTGCCCCCCCACCGCCCCCTCGGTGCAGAAACTTTTAACGAGTCCATGAAGAAGATGAGTGAAAAAAACGACGTGGTTTATGAGATTGGGAATCTCGTACTATATTATGTAAGCAGGTTGTTTGTTTCTCACAAATAATTTTCTAATATTCGCTCCCCTGTGTGCACCCACTCACTACTATACTTTCGACACAATGGCCATTGATGCACATGACTGATGATCACCCAAACATAGGCAATCATGTGCATGATTTACTCGTCCGTTGTTATGCGCAGTTTTCTGGCGAACAAGGGCAAGCGCTGACCAAGGAAGCATGTGAGTTCTGCAGCATGCAGTCGATGGCTGTGGAGATGGTTCATGCCAAGCAGAAGGAGTCTCACTTCCAGCAGCTCATGGCTGTAAGTAACGCATCGCACTGGCAATCGATGTACTGTACAGTAAAGGGCCATTTTGTGTTTCTGCAAAAGGACTTAAGAGAGTGCATAATTTATTTGGGGAAATGATGATGTCCTCAAACATTTGAGAACAAGAACAAAACCTTTTCAAAGGTAGATAATGTATATATATATATATATATATATATATATATATATATATATATATATATATATACATATATATATATATACATATATATATATATATATATATATATATATATATATATATATATATATATATATATTATATATGTATATTCTTACAGCCATGAGTTCCGAGTGTTTATGAGAGGGTTAGTCCTTGTTTCTCCTCGGAAGAACCAGAGCTGGGGCCACCACTCACAATTAACTTTGTGGTATGGTGGGTTGCTTAACAACCACAAAAGCCAATAAGTTAACCATGAGTTCCAGTGTCCACTGTCTAATTTGCCATTTAACAAGAGGTCACGTGGCCTCCTGACCGGGGAACGCGCCCTTGGCGATGCACCAATCTTGTCTTGGTTAGATCTTCAGGAAGGCGGCCGAGCGTTGACTGCTGGTGCACACCGACTTTGACAAGGTAATTTGTTTGGGAATTACCTCCCAGTCTATCTATGTTTGGACAATGCAGGATCAATGCAAGGAAATGACAGGTTGGTTGAAACACACAGACAGAAACCAGCACAGACACGTTGAAACGTCATCAAGGAATTTATTATTGAGAAAAATAAATAAACTGAAGAACTTTCTATCTCCTTGTGATGTAAATGGATGAATTCAAATCATTCAAAATAATCTCAAACGAATAAAGAATTCAACAAGTAGTTGTAGAAAAATGGACAAAGAGCAGATGCTTGTCACTATGCCTCGCTTAACAATTAAACACAAGACATCCGTACCCAGCAGATCATTCAGGAGGAAAAGAAATCCAGTCTCGGCTAACCAAGACA
This sequence comes from Eptatretus burgeri, assembly GCF_056783735.1. Taxonomy (NCBI): domain Eukaryota; kingdom Metazoa; phylum Chordata; class Myxini; order Myxiniformes; family Myxinidae; genus Eptatretus; species Eptatretus burgeri. The sequence continues at coordinate 111,106,578 of NC_140963.1, read as the reverse complement.
GAAGTCGTCGTGAGTCCAATAAAATGACCCCAAATGTGTATGCGTGCCTGGGTCAGCGCCAGCACCCTACCTCGCCATGCACCCACCCGCAAATAGGCCCAAACACCAATCGACGTCACGTAGTCACCTCCAGGAACCAGGGACGCCAAGAATCTGGTACGCAAGAGCCAGGTACCGAGTAGAACCAGCAGTAAAGAGTAAAAGGTTATCCCAGAAGAAAGAAAGGGAACCTATTATTTACCCTTCTCCAATGCATCAAAGAGTTAAAATCCAGCTAGACAAGGGAATGGGTCTATTCTGAACATGCATTTATGGAAATAACTGTCTGAGGACCTGGATGAGGTGTGCATGAGTGTTTCGCTTTGATGAGGTGTGCATCGGATACGATTCTGAAATCCATCACAATATTTTCTGCAGTTCTACATGATTCTGCTTTTCTCTGTTATTATCTTGTCACAGAGAAAATGTCTTTTAAGATTTCTGTAAGTTTTTTCTTCGTCATTTCTGTTGCTCCATTGATCACTGGTTCAATTTTGACGCTCTTCAGATTCCAGGATCTTTTCATTTCATTTTTCATTTCTTGATATTTGGTCATTTTCTTGAGTTCTGCGTTGTTTTGGCCAAAATCACTGGGAACTACCTGACACTTCAACGAGCAATGGAATTTATTTCTTTTTTTTTTATACCTAAGTACTATATCCAACCCTGAAATTCTCACGGTGACGACAGGAAGCTCTGAGCAGCCCAAAATGCCGACGTCTGCAATTCCAAGACTTTATGCTGATGGAGATGCAACGTCTCACAAAGTACCCACTTCTTCTTGAAAATGTGCTCAAGTACACGGCAGGTATGTATATTATTGAACGTTTTTAGCTATTTTAATTGGTTCGTGGGATAATAGAAAAGTTCACATTTTATAATCTGACACCAGTCATGTTGTTCGCTGATTTTAACTATCTGGATAAATACCAACGAGCTTTGCCAGTTTTAGACCAAGCCGAAAAGGCTGGAGGTCTGAGAATGCTCTACGCTCTGCAGTCCAATTATTTGTGCCATACATACTGTAAAGAGGTTTGCAAACTGAAAGGAAAACTTTAAGCTTGTGTTCACAGTTGCAAATAGCTTTGATGATCAAGTTTGAATTTGTCACTCTCATCTTCTTGGATGAGAGGGATGATTGGCTTTTGAACTTCCTCGTACTGGTGTTGATGTGGAGATTAAAAATACTGATGCAGGCATTCCCTTCTCCTGAGATGAACGTGGGTTTGTTGGGCTTTTGATGCAAGGGTCATTTTGGTCAAGTGAGCAATATTCTGAAATCTGTTGCAGTTTGTCATCCAGACAAGGATAAGTTGCAGCAGGCTGTGAAGTGTTCTCGCGACATCCTCTTTCACATAAACGAAGCAGTGCGGAAACGGGAATACATTCAGGTGGACCATTTTTTTTCTTTCTTGAAGCACCTGTTAAATCTTGTTTGGCATTTCCTTGTGGTACACTGTTCCTGCCCAATTCCATATCTCGTCGATGCATGACGTCATCGACAGGTGCCGAAGGCAGGCAGGACTCGGTTTTTATTCTGTTTTCTTGTTTGGTTTGTTTGTCTGGGCGATATTTCAGCCATCCTTTGAGCTTGGAAGCTGAAATTTGGAGACAAAAGTGAAGATGTGTTTTGGCAAAAACGCTATTTTTATTTTTTGATGAATCAATTATTTGATTAATACTTAATTATTATCGATTTATTAATAACTTATTTATTTTGTTTCTCATCCTGGCAATATCTCGGGCACCTTTTGAGCTCGGAAGCTGATATTTGGACATGACAGTGAACAAGTGAGTTGACTTTAAAGGGTATTTTTGATTTATTGATAAATCAATTTATTGATTAATTTTTCGATTAATTACTTAATTTTCAAAAAGTTACAGATTTGGATGAAATGGTGGTGGTTTAGGTATGCTAATAACCAATTGATTAAGAAATTATATGATTGTTATTTATTTATTTTAATTATTCAATTATTGGACACCACTCCCTCCCAATTCTGACTGCATGTGCTGCAAGGCATCATCGCCGTGAGCAGAAGGCGCACCGGCGATGTCACGCGCTGGAGGATTGTTATTTATTTATTTGGCATGGTGGCAGTGTACTTTGAATATACAGCTCATTCTTGTTTGTTTCTCACTTAAATATTGTTGCCCAAATAACCCTCTTACCTCTCACTATTATCATCAGAAACTGGAGAACTACCAGAAAAAGCTGGACCTGTCAGTCCTTCAGCGCTCAAGTCATCCATTGGACTTGGAGTTCAAGGTATCCAAGCTGTACTTTCCATTTACAAAATCTATTTTTGTGTTTGAGAGATCTTGGTGAAATTCTGCACTGGCATATGAACATGTTTTTTTTTGTACTTCTTTGATCCTTAGAAGATCAGATTTGGATGACGCTTGTAAGACCCCAATCCTCTATGTCGGTCTCTTTAAAACAGTGCAAGAGTTGCAAGCTCAACGACAGTCCTGTATATCGCACCCCAATCCCCATGTTAACCCAATATAACTTTCAGCAGACTCAAGATGTTATCTTTGGTCTTACACAAATGTCCACCGGGGCAGGCACCATGCAATTGTTATAAAATTTTGATTTTAAATTGGTCTGGGATTATTACCAGCCAGGAATTTCCTCAAAGTCAATGTTGACCCACTTGCGATACAAGATGTGATCTTTAAATTCCAGGGTTTTCCACTGAGCCAAATGCGACTTTGTTCACGCTCCAAGGAGGGGACCTCCTCCGCATTGGATCTTTTCTACTCGAACACATTTGTACACCGGCACCAGCATGGAATCCTCTGTGAGGCCGTGCTCCATGCCAAAGTTCCAAAATCCTCTCCCAGGGTTTTATGGAAAACCCAAGCTGAATGGAGTAAGATACAGTGGGAGGAATCCCCAAACTGGTCCCTGTCCTCATGCCTCATGCAGAATTTACAGGTTTTTTCAGGCAGGGGTGCAGACAGAGTGCATCGGCATTCCCATGAGCCTTCCTGGCTCTACGGGCCACAATTACATTACACGGCTGCAATACAACCACCTTGCAATCTGATCGTTGGGTTCCTTGAACCGTCACAGCCATTAAAGGGAGGAATTGTCCGTTATAACCAAACATTTCTGGCAAATCGCATTGCCAATGACTCATTGCGAGTAACCCAATAATTTTGCTCTGGTCTACTCATGGCCAAACTGTCATATGCCAACACTCTTTCGACGCCTCTCCCCGCCCCCACCCCTGCCCCTTTGCTGGAGACAAAACTGCACTCAATCCTTCCTGGCTTGCTTCCGTGTCCAGGGTAAAGGTCCCGTCAGCGGTAGAATGAGCTAAAAGGGTGCGGATGTCAAACACCCCTTTGTTTTGAGGATGGCATTGTTGCATCCCTTGGGTCAATTCCTGCTGATTTCTTGAGACTCCATCTGGGGTCGGTCCAGCTGGAGATTTTTGTCTCTCACCCACAGAAGGTTTATTAACCTCAAATCATTCTCGAGTTTTGAAATGACCGCTGCGTTTGATATGCTTCCTTAATTCCTATACTTCATTGAAGTCTTGGTCTTCTGTGACTCCGCAGTCGGTATAAAACATCCATTCATCCTTTGTGTGTGTGTGTGCTTTATAACGATGGGTCATTGATCTCTCATCTCCAGAACCTTGACCTGACACAGCGGAATATGATCCATGAGGGGCAGCTTTTGTGGAAGGTGAACAAGAAGACGACCTTTGGTGAGTTGAGGACTCACTTGGTCACGGAAAGAAAACTTTAATTTCACAGCACCCTGAGTAAAGTTGATTCAGTCTGTTTGCACGGGTGTTGAAGACTCAATCGCACACCAAAGAAACAAGGGTGAAGCCATTTCTACACTATAGAGCCTCATGCATTCTCCTTCTTTCTCAGAAAGATTGCCTGCACTTGCATGATACAATCGTTTGTTCCCAGAACTGCACGTTTTGCTGCTCGAAGACATTTTGGTGCTGATGCAGAAACACAAGGAACGGCTTTTGCTTCGCTGTGACAGCAACAGATTTGCCAGTGCAAAGGATGCCAAGCAGACGTTCAGCCCAGTCATCAAGCTCGACTCGGTGCTGATCAGGCCTGTCGCAAGTGGTCTGTGTCACCTTTCTTACCACAGTTTTCTGTTTCGTCACGTCATATTTCATGATTCCCTTCACCCTCTCTCCTGATTCACAAATGCATTGAGTTCTCTGTCGAGACTAATTTGAATCTCGTTGCTCTATCATGCAAATAGTTTCATTTGATTGTCCAATTTTCTTGCCACAGATGCAAGGGCATTCTTTGTTATCACAACATCCCCATTGGGGCCACAAATTCATGAACTCATCGCTGCCAGCACAAAGAATAAGGACACGTGAGTGCACACAATGTTTTCTTTCTCGTTCTTGTGGAGATATTTCTTGGAAAAGATTGAATGTGTGTTTGGGTGTTTGTTATCATATTTGCCATCCTTTTGAGAAAACATCGCAAAAAGTTGAATTCACAAAATATATTGTTGCGGACCCGGAGTCAGGCGAGAAGACCACGAAGGGAGGGGGGGCGATACCTTGGGTTCCCACCAGATTCTCCGGATTTGCAGGCCTTCACACACGGATAACACCGTGACGCGGCGGGTCGCTAGCTGACCGTGAACGCCAATAACCAAATCACGTGACTGAGGGTCCTCCGTCCAATGGAACCGGTTACATTAAATGGTCACTTGATCTAATTACCGCTGGACACGGTAATTAATACGGTAATATGGACACGGTAAATACTCGGTACGCCTTGTTCAAACCGGATCACCTTACCGGATCAGATGCAGTCGAGCATACCTGCCAAGGATGTACCGGTGAGAAAAACAAATTGGTGGGGGACAACATCCCAGTTCTTCTGGGATACGGACCATGCTGGACCATTGAAGGAAAAGACAGAAACGAGCTGGGAACATTTATATCCAAAGCATTTATTTACAATCATGCGAGGAAAGGTATGTGGCACAGTAAATGGGTTTTGTTGTTATGTACAGCAGGGATAGCAAGGAATTCGTAGGGAACGACAAAAGGCAAGCAATTTACAAAAGCAGACACAGAACAGACTTATCCCGTGATATCTTCTACAATCTTAACTTATGCCATGACAGGTGCCATCACATACACACACACACACACACACACACACACACACACACACACACACACACACACACACACACGCACGCACGCACACACACACACAGAAGATTTGTTAGCCAGAGAGAAGGAGAGTAGATGAGAATTAACGGCCTCTCAATACCTGGCACGGTCGACCGATTAACACAGGCCTGGCTTACGACACCATTCTTGGGGCGCTGGACGAATGCCAGCTAGCAGCCATTTGCTGGAACAATGAAACGTAAATGGGAAACCATCACCTCTCTTTTCAGCAGGACACGAACAACAGCCAGTTAATGTCCACAGAGCTGCTGAACTGGGTGTCGATCCCGATGGAAAAATGTGGATGCCTGAGGTAAATGATCCGAGACCACAGCCATGTTTGAGTCAGAATAAAGTGTTCAGGAAAAGCCTGTGAGGTGTTTAATGACTCACATGTCCTGTGAGTCCAGTGTTAAAATGATAACCCAAATAAAATGTGTAAACAAGTCGTCGATTTCCAAGCCAATGTGTTTTGACGGAAAGAGAATAGAATGAGTCTCCATTGGGCCGACGGTAATCTATCGCATGCACGAACGCTGAATATTGCTCATGCAGAAAATTAAAACTGATGTAAAATCATACGTCATGAACGTGTCGTAAAGAGGAAAAGGTTATCCCATAAGAAAGAAATGAAATCTGTTCTCTACCCTTCTGCAACGCATCAAAGAGTGAGAATCCCACCAGACAAGGGGATGGGTCGATTCTGAACCTGCATTTATGGAAATATCTGTCTGAGTACCCGGATGTTGTGTGCATTACTTGGATCCGATTCTGAAATCCACAACAATATCTTGTCGCGTGGGTGGCCGGTTCAGGTTTAACCCCCGACCCAATTTTGTGGTGACGGGCGGTTAACAGCCCCCGGATGGCTGAACTTCTCCCTTGGAGACCCACAGCTGAAACTCTGACATGAATGCGTGCATGCCGGAAAAGGGCGCAATGGCGGAGGGGCAGAGGAACACAGCACGGGGGGTGGGGGAGGGGGGGTGGATTATACTCGAACCCCACAAAAAATACATGGATACAGTTTGTCAAAATGAGCACATTTAAAGAAAATAGGCAAATATTTACAAAGGACAACAATTCAAAAGGTAATGATAATAACGTGAAGTAAATAAATCCTAAAGTTGAGGCACCTCTTCACATGGACTTAAATACAAAGGAGAGCAAAATAAAACGTAAACCCTTCCTTTATTCTTGTCGCGAGCTTGGCCCACAGCTGTCTTTGTGGAATTTGGAATTGAGGCGCTTCCACCAGCACGTGCACACGCACGCAAAATGGCGCCAAGTCGCTTCTCTCGCAGCAGGACAAACGTATGTCAATCAATCCACGAGTGGCACTCAACACCAAGGCTCAGAGACCCAGTGCAGCTACTTCATGCATCGATCGTCGTCACCGACCTCAACTTGACAAACACGAGGATCGTGGTCCGTTTTTCACAACTCAACCAAGAGCCAAAGGCCAGCATCTTGCTTCACCATGGGAGCCAGATCGCCTCAACAGGAGGACAAGAACCGTGCCCCACTCTTTGTGCGTCGAGGGAAAGGCAGCCTTAAAGCCCTGTTCGTACAGGCCATCTCCTAACTCCATCCATTTTGAACTTCTTTTTTTTGTGTTCCTTCCCTCAACTCAACTCTGCCTCGTGCGTGCGCTTAACCTGAACTCCACTCTCCTTCAATGTGCAACCAACCCCACTTTTTCGACGTCACACCGAATCATCCTTCGTCTCCGGGGCATGGCTTGCTCGCACGAAACCCGGGAAGGCAAGGCTTCTGCCTGCTTGGCGAGCTTCTGACATCACGCCCATCAATCATCAGCCTCGGGGGCGTGAGTTTGCGTGCCATCACCCTGGGAGGTGGGGCTTCTGCCTGCTCGGCACGTTTGCTTGTTTCCCATCATGGTTTTGGTCATAAAAAATATCAGGAAAGGTCACAGGAGGACAACTATATACTGGGGAAGCTTATTCTTAAACCCCAGCTAATTAACACCTTCCCATTAACCCCACCTTTCTCGGCTTCACGCTGTGACAACCAACGCATTTGGATCATTGGTATCTCCCATGGTGAGGCTGAGTCTTTGGGCCTCTCTCTGAGTCTGAGTCTCACTCTCTCACCACAGGCAGGTTGGTGGTCTTTCTGTCTTCTACCGTCACCTCTCTGGTCTCACTCCACCCTGCACTCTGTCTGTAATAGGTTCCACCCCCCCCCCACTATATTTCCGCCGGGCGCTCAAGTTCTGGTAGAACTACCAAAATCGCAAATCACTCCTCACCTTCACTCTTTCATTCCTCTTTTTCCCCGCCTTTGGAATAAACTCCCACACACTTTCAATCCCATTCTTCCCTCAAGGTCTTCAAAACAGCTGTTCACCCCCACCTCTTCTTTTCCAGCATCCAAAACCACAATCTTTTCCACCCCCATTAATCCACCCGAAACCCGCCACCTTCAAATTCTGTGCCTTCCTTCCTGAAAGTCTCTGTGGTGTCCATCTTGTCTACCCCATGTTCCCCTCCCCATCTCTCTCCCTTCCACAGATCTCCGAATGTCTCTGTTCCCCACCGTTTGTCCTTCCCTCTCCTGCCCCTCTTGCCTCCTGTCCCAATTGTTGTGCATTGTGTGTTCGTTCTCCTTCGAGCTTCGACATTGTATATAAAAAAGAAAACACGACACCCCCCCCCCCCGTGTGGTGACACTTGACACTGAAGCTCACAGTTTCCCTACTTAATTACATTGACATGTCTCCCACACGTCCACGGACCAAAAAACCCAATTAAATCCTAAATTCTCCATTAAATTCTTCCATCGACCTCACAACCGAAACAATATATAATGATAAAAAAGATGATTTTTCTCGGACGTTTTACGAGTTTATCTTTGTTTAAAATACATTTATCACAAGTATACACCTCCCACTTATAATACTTAATCTTTGCTTCTCATAAAGAAATGAAAATCTCAGAGGGTTTATTTTCATCGGTTAATTTTCAGTAAAAACATGAAATGGAGAGGAAATCAAAGAGTTTTCAAATAAATTCAACCAATAATTTTCACAGAAATATGTGTTTTCTGATCCAATTGTTGTTGAATATTCATCGATGGCCCAACTCATTTGGTCTACATTAGGTTCAGACAATTTAAAAAGGTAAAAGATTTCAATGAGCACAGAATCGACTTCTGTTTTTTAGTAAGATCCATTTTTGTGTTTGCAGCTGGATGCACTTCCTGGAGGAAGCTTGCAAGAAGCAAAAGCTACATGGCTGCTCCGACCACTTCTAGAAGTTGCAGGGCCCACCATGTCTGCATCACAATGAAAAAAAGTCATGAGGATCATGTTTTCAAACTGAAAATGTCACTTCCAGGTATTGCCCACAGCTTCACTCCCCTCACATTCTATCATTGCACCTTTTTCTACCCCCGTTTCCAGTGCACCACTCCGTTTCTTGCTGCGGTCACATTTACCTTTGAATTTTCTTCACAGCTTCGGACAAAATGGAAGTTGTTCATCGGTTGGTTGTATTGTAAATTGAGCAGTGCTGTGGCCAGCTCTACCTGTCAACACAGCTTAGATTGAGGCCATGCTTGCCCCATGTGATCAATTCACATCCTCGATATACATCTCAAGATTTAATTGTATACTGCCACACCACGTGACCCATGTCTTCATCATTTTCACACTGTGTGCACCCTGGGTATCGGATGATATGTTTAAAGTTTGACATAGTGAGGTTAAGCGGTTTCTTCCATGAGCCGAGACCATGTATTTATGCACATATATTGTTGTTGTTGTTGTTGTTGTTGTTGTTGTTGTTGTTGTTGTTGTATGCAAAACGGCATGCCTCAAGGCAATGGTGCCCTACAAACAGTGATCTCTGATTCATACTCTTACCTGCACTCCAACCCTTTCCTTTTTGCCATAGTACATGAGAAGCATACATGCACACACGCCATTCAATGGGAAATTGTTAAAAAGCACGCCGCGATGCCTTCCGTGGCTCGGATCATCCCCATCCCTGCTGCACACTAAATAACCCACACACGAGAATTCGCGTGCCATTATTAAATTTAAATCTGCATGCCAATTCCCAACTGGCACCGCACCTAACTCCACAACTCACTCATCAAATCTCACCACTTTGACCACAAACGCCTCCCGCACATAGGAAAAATATTCCCGCTCTCCCACATACCTCTGCATCACCACAATTCACCACTCTATTTTGAGGAGCACCATGCGTCAGAGTGTGCATGGTGCCGCGCGATGCTCAACAATGCAAGAGACGCCAATAGCTCCACCGCGTCTCACCGGAAACGTCCCGGGTGAGCATCCGGAATTGATACAGCCCTCATCCAGTCGTTACGCCACGGCAAGACCGAGAGCAATGAGGAGAGGTTCGGGTCCTGAGTGTGAATCAGAAGGGTGATCCGAGAGTTTGGTTCGGATCCCGGGTGTACATTTTGACTCGTGAAGGAGCCCATGGGTGGCAAAGAAAGCCCGCTGTCATCCGACATTCAGGCTGCACTTGGTGCACATTCAGGGCCGGGATGCCGGCTTGGGGAGCATGCCCCATGATCAGTCATGGGCTTCGAGCCATGCCGGTGCTGGGAGGCATCTGAGCCGGTTTCTGGTCCCAGAGCCAAGCAGGGCATGGCTAGGGCCGCTGTGGCCCAACAGAAGTGCAGGATTTGGCCCACAGTGCGTCGCTTTCCGTTCCTCACCCCACCCTTCACCTAGGGCTTATAAAAAGGGTAGCGTGGAGTCATTCGAGCCTCTTCTTCAGAACATTATTTGTGTCCGATTGCCGTCCAGAATGCGCTTCTTCTTGGAGAGCTTCTTCTTCCTCGAGAACCTGATCCGAGGTGACTGCCATCCTTTGACACTCCCTGCCTTGCTGTCGAAGTCCCACCACCCCTGCGCAGCCAGACGAACCAGTGCGGAGCGCACGTTGCCTTGAGCCCCGGCGAATAAATAAGCAGGATATAATGCGCCATATCACAAGGTGGGAACGCTCAGGCAGAGCATCCCAAAGAGGTTCATGCTTCACATACAGACTGTTAAACGGTTAGGTTCGGGATCTTTCTCCTCATACATCTGTTCTGCTCTCTCTGTCCACCCCTCTATCCTGTCTTCTGTGGATGCACAAAGAAGAACATTACTGACTCGCAATCCCATTTTCCTCTGGCAAGACACCGTAACACTAATGTCGCCTACATCGCACCTCCTCACTCCCACACTGGACACACCAATATATTTCCAACGACCCTCCCGAAGCGTCATGGTCCACGTTGGTCAGCCGACCATGCCAGGTATTTGGAGGGTGCTCAACCTCACCCTTCTCTTTCGATCTTTGCTCTCTCACTCTGTGTGTGTGTGTGTGTGTGTGTGTGTGTGTGTGTGTGTGTGTGTGTGTGTGTGTGTGTGTGTGTGTGTGTGTGTGTGTGTGTGTGTGTGTGTGTGTTTGATGGCGCCTGTCCAAGATGAAGTAAGATTGTAGAAGATAGTCGGGATAATCTTGCTCTGTCTTTTAAAAGTTGCCTTTTGCCACACCCCACAAATTCCTTGCTATCCCCTGCTGTACATAAAAAAATAAACCCCATTCTCTGTGCCACATACTTTTCCTCGCTCGATTGTAAATACATGTGTTATAGAGAAATGTTCCCAGCTCGTTTTCCTGTTTTCTTTCATTGGTCCAGCATGGCCTGCACCCGAGCTTCGCTGTTATTCCCCAACGATCTGTTTCCTTGCCGGTACATGCTGGGCAGTTCCGCTCGACTGAATCTGATCTGGTAAGATGATCCGGTTTGAGCAAGTGTATATTGAGGGTGTGTTCTCCAGTAATTAGATTAAGGTAAACGGTATTAATTAGACGGAGGAGCCCAATACAAGTCATGTGGTCGACTTATTGGCATTTGTGGTCGATTCACGACCCACCAATTCACAGTTATTCTTTTGTGATGGCCTGCGATTCCGGAGAGTCTTGTGGGAACACCCCCGACCCCGGGTCTGCAACAATATATATATATATATATATATATATATATATATATATATATATATATATATATATATATATATATATATATATATATATGTATGTATATATATATATATTGTTGTGGTTACCAAATTCGCAAACCACCATTCAGGTCCCTTAGGTGAGATATCTCGGTAAGTATATGTGTAGTTAGGCCCAAACCCGTTGTCTAGTGGGAATACATGTCATTTATGCGTGCTGCGACTCTTCAGGATAGCCGTTTTTCTTTTACTATCTTTATTTTGGACCAACCGCCATTGTTACCACCACCAACCACAACATCAACATCAACCACCCACCGCGGCGCCGCTTCACGTCACACCTCGCAACCGTCGCATCGCCACCGTTCTTGCGCCGCTTGTGGGTACCGGTGTTGGACTCGGGCAGGGCGCGCGCCGAACAGCGTGTACAAAACCACGGATTTTCCACTTCAAAAACGGATCAAAAACGACACACGCCCACTTTTGTTCCGTCCAATCGGTGAGCGAGGGGCGATTTGGCCCCGCCCCCAGGGCGTTGGAGGGCGATCGATATATGCAAATTTATGGATCAAAAAGCATTCACGCCCACTTTTTCTCGGGCCAATGGGGAGCGAGGTGAAAGGTCGAAGGGAGGGGGTCAAAGATGAGAGAGCGAAGCCATGGGGCTGATATAAGCGACCGCGTTCATCAGTCAAGTGAACAAGGAGTTAAGACTTCGCGGGCGGTGGAGTTGGGAAGAAGAAGCCAAGAAGGAGTTGGTCGTCGTCGTGTGCGTTGGAGTCGGAGCAAAGGGGACGGAGCTGTGGAGAGGCGGCGAGGGCAGACGAGAGGGTGCTCGCGTCGTGCCGGGAGCTGCACACCAGGGAGGCCGACAGCGCGACCTGGCCGAGGTGGAGACGCTCGTCGCGGGACTCGAGGCAGAGTAGAAATCCTCCTTTCCCCCGAGCATCAGCAACCCCTCCTGTTTCCCCCCGCGCTGAGATAGTGCGACCAAGGGGGCCCCTTTCCCACCCCCTACCAGACACTGTCCGCGAGGCCCGCGGAGTTGAGGCACCATCGCCGCTCCACGTCTCATCACCAGACGGGTAGGCCCGACCCGGTCTCGGCCTCAGGCCCGCCTCATCCTTGAGGGTTCTCTGTTCTTTTTCTTGGTTTTGGATATGTGTTGTCGGCGCCGTCTGTGAAGTAAAATTGTATAAGTGTTGCCGTGTGCTTGCGTAATCGGTATTAGATCTGCATTGTCGCATTTGCTTTTTGTGTAAAATTGCATTGTGTTTTTCTTCTTTTCTATGTGCTTTTGGTGGAATTGTATATGTGCGCTTTCCGTTCATCGCGAATAAATGTGCTTTGTGTTGAACTGTTTCCCGCTTCGCTTCGTCATTTCTTTCATTGAATCCTCATCTTGCTTCACGTAAAGGGTTGGTAGTGGGCTGAATACGCCCGATAATTAATCGAACCGTCGAGGTCGACGAATAACACCGCTCGGTTATCCCGATAGTACGGAACGGGTCGCTTAAGTGGCCCGTGTCCGAAGTCGACCTGCGGCGAGGTGCGACCGCCCGGTCTACCCTCCGTGTGGGTACTTAGGTAGGTCGAATTTGGCGAGCAACCCTATCCCACGCGGGGGCTGATTGGCTCGATCGCGGTGAGACCGAAAGGTCCACCCGTGACTGGTTCCCGGCGTTAGTCCGAGAGGGTCACGACTGGATTGTCCGTCCGGTGGGCGACGTGCCGCGATTCGAGTTACGTGGCCGTCAGCACGCCGGCGGGCGCGAATCCGTAACAATATATATATATATATATATATATATATATATATATATATATATATATATATATATATATATATATATATATATATATATATATATATCTTCTTCTTCTTCTTTCGGCTGCTCCGGATTGGGGTCGCCACAGCGGATCATCCATATGATCCCCATAGTGATTTGGCACATGTTTTACGCCGGATGCCCTTCCTGACGCAACCCTGGTCGCCTCTTACAACAGAGGGATATATATATATATATATATATATATATATATATATATATATATATATATATATATATATATATATATATATATATATATATATATTGTTGCAAATTCGCGCCCGCCGGCGTGTGAATGACCACGTAACTCGAATCGCGACACGTCGCCCACCAGACGGACAATTTCTTCGTGACCCTCTCGGAACAACGCCGGGAGCTAGTCACGGGTGGGGGTTTAACCTCACCACGATCGTGCCAATTGCCCACCCGCGCAGGATAGGGTTGCTCGCCCAATTCGATCTACCTAAGTACCTGCGTGAATGGTCGACCGGGCGATCGTACCACGCCACAGGCCGACTCTGGACACGAACCGCTGAAGTGGTCCGTTCCGTGCTACAGTGATAACCGAGTGGTGTTATCGTCTGCCTTGACGGTTCCGATTAATTACCGGGATGTTGCACCCACTACGAACCCCTTACGTGAAGCAGGATGGAGATTCAATAGAGAAAAGAAGAAGCGAAACGGGCACAGTTCAACAAACAAGCATTTTATGACACGACACATGGAAAGCACGTATATACAGCCATACAAAAATGCACAAAAAGCAAATGTAAGAAAAGCAGTTAAAACCGACTATACGCGTACACACGGCAACACTTACACAGTTTTACTTCACAGACGGCGCCAACACACATTTACACAAAAGCAAAAGAAGGAAGCCACCCTCACAGACAAGGAGGCAGACTGGCCCGTAGGCCAAATGTGTACGGGACCTCGAGGAGCGGCCAGGTCTGCGAGACCGGGGAGGTCTTACCCGCATCCTCGTGATGCGTTGACGGGCTAGCCGCAAAGTGTCCGCGCTGCTGTACCCCGACTCCGTGCCCCTGGCATGCTCGTTGGCACCACGTTTGGGGTGGGGGAGCAACGGGGCCCCCTTTGCACTATCTCAGCGCGGGGGAAGGGAAATTGTTGATGCCCTGGGGGACGGGAGTGGCTGGCTGGCTTGGGTCCCGCGACGAGACGAGCGATCCCCCACACCGCAACCTCGTCGCCGACCGCCGTCCTCCTTGCCTCAGACCTGAGCTCCCTTGCTCTGACCCGCCGCCTGCAGCTCCACCGTGCGCACTCCTCTTCTTCCAGCTCAACTCTCAACTCCGCTTCCCACCGCTCAACGCTCCACGCTCCACGCCTCTCGCTTCTCTCACAACCAACTCCCCAGTTCCACACTCTACTCCCAGTTCCACTCTCTCCTCACGAGTCGCCTTGCGCTCATCATTTTATAGCTCTCAGGAGGCGCCGATATGCAAATTCCCGGATCAGGACGCGATTGGAGGCGGGGCCACACCGCCCCCCGGTCAGCCATTGGTCGGGCAAAAATGGGCGTGAACCTCCCTGATCCTAAAATTTGCATAGTCGGACATGGACGGAATTCACCTACACCGCCTGGAGGCGGGGCCAAGCCGCCTCGCGCTTGCCCATTGGACGGAGGAGAAGTGGGTGTGAAGCATTCCTGATCCGCGGATCGACGCGTTCAGCCTCCATGGCCGAACGGCTCCGGGAACACGACGTTTGGTGTTGACTGGTGGTGTTTGGGAATGGCCGCAGAAGCGATGATGTGGGATGAAGTTGTGAAGGTAAGGGCGAAGGTGGTGGTGTTTGCGAATCGTTGTAGAAGCGATGATGTGGTAGCGTAGGTGGTGGAGGTGGCGTCGTTGTCGTGTGGTTGGCGCTGTGGTGGGGATGGCGTGGTTGTTGAGATGCTGTTTGTTTGAAATTAAAGACAGAACAGAGAAATGGCTAACTCAAAGCGTCGCAGCCCAGATGGATCACATAAATTCCCTCTATACAACGGGTTTGGGCTAACGACACATGTACCTCTGGAGATATCTCACCTGAGGGCCCTTTAAGGTGTAATGCGAATTTCCACAGCCGTAACAATATATATATATATATATATATATATATATATATATATATATATATATATATATATATATATATATATATATATATATATATATATATATATATATATATATATATATATATATATATATATACATATATGTGAAAATTGTTATGGTCATGGGTACCGAATGTATTTTGAGGGGGTTAATCATCGTTTCTCCTCAGAAGAACCGGACCTAGGGCCACCGCTCACAGTAAACTTTGTGGTGTTGCGGATTGCTTAACAACCATGAATGCTTATCAGTTAACCATGAGTTCCAGTGTCCACCGTCTCATTTTCCATTTAATTTGAGGTCACGTGGCCTCCTGACCGGGAACGCGCCCTCGGCGATGCACAAATCTTATCTTGATTGGATCTTAAGTAATGCAGCTGAGCGTTTACCACTTGTGCATGCTGACGATGACAGGTTAATTATTTTGGGAATTACCTCCCAGTCTGTTGAAGTTTGGACGATGCTGGATCAATGGAAGGAAATGATAATCACGGACAGGTTGAAACGTCAACAAGGAATTTATTACTTAAAAAATACATAAACTGAATAACTTTTTATTTCCTTGTAGATGAAATGGATGAATTCAAATCAATCAAATGTTCATTCAACCAACTGTCTGGAGCTGTAACCAACCCTCAAAAGCTGTAACCAACCCTCAAAAGCTGTAACCAACCCTCAAAAGCTGTGACCAACCCTCAAGAGCTTCACCAACCGTCAGGAGCTGTCACCAACCGTCAGGAGCTGTAATCAACCGTCAGGAGCTGTAACCAACTGTCAAGAGCTGTCTCCAACCGTAAGGAGCTATCAGAGCTGTCACCAACCATTAGGAAGGTGGTCCTTCCATCTGTTTTATGGGTGACCAGTGTGGGTGGTTGATGGTTGATGGATTCAGACAAAACTTGATGGGCACACTGGATTTGTGACGAGGAGGAATTGATTAAATTTTGGTGGTGAAGATCTGGATCCGATAATTTTTCAAAATGATGCTTCACCATTGAGAGATAGGGCAAAAATGATAGATAGCATGATATCTCAAAGTTGTGTATGGATTCAGATTAAACTTGGTGGAAAAGTTGGGTGTGTGACCATGACTAATCGATTTGATTTTGGTGAAAATCTGTATCTGGATACGAGAGTTATTTAATTTTTAAAGTGATTCTTCACCATTGCGAGATATGGCCAAAAACGATATATACCACGATATTTCAAAGATGTGTTGGGCCCGATATGTTCTCGTGGATCAGGCATTACATGGCGGAGGTATGCGCTCCACCAAGTGCCCTTCTCGTTTCAATTTGGTTTTATTTTGGGATGTGGATATGACACAGGCATAATGTTGCCAAATTGTATTTATTTAATTGTCTAACAACAAATGAGCAGCTTGCAACCAAATGCTGTTGATTAGAAATTGTGCATTCCCTCCTGTGTATTGTCACAACAGTATTTTATGAATTTTTTTCCTCAGTGCCTCTGACGAAGTTGACATTGGATGATCCACGTCATGAAACGTCATGAAACGAAACGGATGATCCACGCCATGAATAAAAAAAACACTTGTTCCATTCATTCATCACTTCAACATTGCCTTGCACATGTGGAAAAACTTTATTGTGCGAAGCATTGTCTGTCATTAATGAAGTGTCTAAGTTTTCATCACGACACCGGCTTGTGAAGGCAAGTACACTGTTTTGATTGTTTTTCATATTTCGATTTTCGTTTCTGTTGATGGTCTGCTGTTTTTTTTTTTGCACATCAAGGAATGCAGGCAGAATTGCAATGACAAACTTGTGACTGTAATGAGTAAGAATTCCACGATTAGTTTTGTTCTAATAATAGCACTAAAGTGGAATTTTAATAAAAAGTCCAGTCATAAGCCTTCAAAACAGAGGACTTGGGGTTTTGGGGAAAGGCAGATGAGGGAGGATGGAGGAATCTAATGAATAAGATTCATCGGATGTCTATCTGTCCACGTTTTTTGCAAGGACTGCTGGACCGCTAACCATCAAATTTGGCACACAACCCACATCGATCTGGTGATTGTCCTCAGGGTATTTTCATCAATCACCTGAGCATTTAAAGATCACTTTTCTGGCTTTTTCATTTCTATGCAATCTCATTGGTTAACACATATCACGTGACATATAATATGGCCAAAGGCCAGCACACCTAATTTGTCAAGCTGTGTCCTTCACCCATTGGCTGACTGCACAGCTGGCCTGACTCCACGCACAACTGACTTTTAGAAATGGAACTTTACAATGCTCGTGCTTTCTGCCTCCCTCACATTTCATTGTCATTTCAAAAGAGTAAAACATTTCAATGTCAAATATTGTCGCTGGAGCATTTGAGAACAAAAGACTTTGTAGTCTCTTGCGAAAGTGAAGTTGAAGAGGGAGTAACTTTTAGCAAGTAAGCAGTAAAGATAAATATCATGTTGTAAGCTGTGCACGTGCACAGAAGACATGCTTCAGGCCTCTCGCTTCACGGCTCGGACAATGAATTATGTGGGCTTCATTTATTTCAATTGCTTACAATTCTTTAATGCTTTTTTTCGTTACTGAAAGGTCCAAACAGATATATTCAATAAAAATCACTTCTGCACCTGTTTGTCTGTCTGTGACTCGGATATCTCAAAACATTATTGATAGATTTGGATGAAACTTGGTCGATAGGTTGGGTGTGTGACAAGGACGAATTGGTTCGATTTTGGTGAAGATGGAGATGTGGATACGAAAATTTCTCAAGTCATTCTTCACCATTGAGAGACAGGATCAAAAATGATAAATAACATGATGTTTCAAAATGATGTGGAAAACTATGATAAAAGTAGGTGGATGAGTTGGGAAGGTGACAAGCATCTGCCGACCTCTCCATAATTATTCGCTGTGGCTTTTCTGTGGGATGGAATACCAGAGACCTTAACTTGAGAGTTTTTGTAATTTTGAAATTTTTGTGGTTTTAATGGAAAGTTGTACCTGAGTTATTGTAGCCTGGTTGGTTTAACAGAAGTTTTGTGACATCTCTCTTGAGAATTCTTGTGTTGACTTCCATTAACGATTCGAAAATCAGTTTGTAAAACGTTTTTGTTTTTTGTGCATTGCACGTTTTGTGAAGTGAAAAGATTAATTGTGGATTTGTTGCTTTGGCCACAGATTATGCGGCTTGAAGAAGAACTGCAAGAAGATTATGGTTGAATCAACCAGAGCCTATCGAGTTTTCCAAAGGTCTTCATGGAAGCTCCAACATGGAGTTGACATTTGAAGAATGCTTGTGTGCTCGCTTTGTTACGTGCTGACTGAAATAAAGAAGTACATTAAATCACAATTGCAAATGTTTTATTCTTTGCATGTCACACTGCATGTACAGGTGGACATCACACACACACACACACACACACACACACACACACACACACACACACACACACACACACACACACACACACACACACACACACACACACACACACACACACACACACACACACACACGTTCTTATGCGATCAGGCAGCTATCCTTGACGCAGCATCATTGAAGGTGAACCGTGAGATTATCGAGGCGTGGTATTCCTGTGAAAACTCCATCAACCGACACATCGACTTGAACTCGCCAGCCTCCGCGAGCAGGGCACAGATTGGCGTGCTTTTAAAAGCACCCAGACACAACCGTACACTTTGGCTTGAATGGTTTCCAGCTTTTTGCAGTTGGTTTTGCACATGACCCAAAAGGCCTGACTGCCATAATCCTATTGGGAGCGGAAGAGGGTTTTATATAGGTGGAGACTTCCCTGATGAGCTCCCCAAGATGTACCTGCAAGACTTTGTGGAAGGTTGAGGCCTTTGGCACATCTGCCGCCAAGTGTTTTAGGATGGGGTCTCCAGATAAGGCCCTTATCGAAAGTAACTCCTCGAAAGGAAACATCAGGGGAAGCTTTAATAGAATTGCCATCAATTTTTATTGATAAATCCTTGACCTTCCTTTTACGAGAGAAAATAAAGAACTTGTACTTGGGCCCAGAAATCGAGAAGCCCCATTTTTGGGCCCACTGCTCAATCCTGCAAACCTCTCCCTGGCGTTTTTTGGCCGTAAACTGAAGGCTTCTGCTCCGGGCCCACATAGCAACATCATCCGCAAATGGAGATATCCTGCTGCGGGACACTAAAGAGGAGGCAGCATCATCCATCATGATGTTAAAAAGGGTGGGACGAAGACAGCTACCCTTGGGGATACCATTGACCATGGGAAACACAGAAGAAAGGGCTTGACCAACTCTCACTTGGAAAGTTTGATTCGATAGGAAATCACGGATTCACCAGAACATTCTGCCATTGATGCCGAGTCTGTGTATCTTGTACAGGAAGCCTTCTTTCCAGACTGAGTCGTAAACCTTGTGGATGTAGAAGAACACACAGACTAAGGACTCATGATTGTTTCGGCCAAAGTTACATTTGCCATGGCGACCGTGGGGTCTCAAAAATCTACGGCCACTCACAATTATACAGCGGCCGCAGTATTTCCACGGTCACACAATGTAGCAGTCACATATGTTTTTATTTTTCGGGGAGCCGCACGGCATATTTAGAAATTATGGAGACCGAAAACGTGGGGGTGCCGTACGGTCTTTGATTTGATGTCGCACGGTGACCTCAGAGCGTCCCTGCAGCGGCTATAGAATTTTCAAGGCAGACGCAAGGTAGCCTCAAGGTGCCCGCAAGGCGACCGCAGGGGGACCCTAAGGTGAACGTGCAGCCAGACGGACGGTAACGAGTGGGGATATATACCAGTTCTTTTTTTTACTGAAATAAAAGTATAACAGTTCGGAATATACCAGTACATGGTGCCCCCAGAATCCGAATTGAATTCGTTCCAGGAGGCTGTTCGGATTGCAAAAATTTCGATTCCCAAACTATTTTCCCAATAAGAAATAATGGAGTGAATTAATCCGTTCGTGGACCCCAAGAAACCCCACTTTCAAGACACTTTCAACTGAAATTCCCCATGTTTAAGGTAAAATAAGATGAGTAAATGACCTTCGGTGTCGGTGTATTGTATGTAAACTGGTACAATCACCAATCCAAAGGTCCACACAGGCTCGAGCTCCAGCCTGGGTTCTGATCGCTCGCACACTCTGCGAGCGATGCCCCCAGGGCAGCTCATCAAGCATGATGCCCCCAGAACCACAATCACTTTCATCAAACGCATCGGGCTGAGGTAATCATGGATATTCCAAATTTCAACCGGTTTTTCTGTGAAATTAAATCCTTGCCCGACAGTCCGTCACACCACGTGATCGGATTGCTTTTTTGTTATTAATTAAAACACAAGATGAGTAAAAAAAAAAAAACAGCACAAATCAAGGTGAAAACACGAGGAAAAGTACCGATCGACACATGAGAGATGCTTTCACGAGGACTTCCTTTCACGAGGATTTCCTTTCACGAGGACTTCCTTTCACGAGGACTTCCTTTCACGAGGACTTCCTTTCACCAACGAACTGAATGAACAAAGCGCGAAGACGCGGCTCGAACAGGTGGGGGAGACGCGTGAACAAACATGAACGCTTCGTTGTGTTCGGTTTTTTAAAATGTATTCGGTTTTCGGGCAAAATTCATTTTTCATTGATAAGAGGCAACGGAGGCCGCACAAATAATGCAAGCCCACCGTACGCCCTATGTACGGTCGACGTGGAACACAACAACGTCACAACTACGGCATGTCGAATTGCTACGGCCAACGAAGAAATGAAAAAAATTTATAACTCCGCGTTATAATTCCACGGCGATCCCTACGCCCTGTAAAAGATAGCCAAACGGCGTAGGGCCACCCTGAGGCCATCGCAGAAACTCTGCGGCCGCCGCACGTTTCTGTTAATTCAGCGGGGGGGGGGGGGGGTATGGCCACCGTATCCTCGCCGAAGAGCAAATGTGACTTCGGCCTGAAGCATAACATATTCTCACAGCCATATATCTATATCTCTCTCTGTCTCTGTCTCTGTCTCTGTCTCTGTCTCTGTCTCTGTCTCTGTCTCTGTCTCTGTCTCTGTCTCTCTCTCTCTGTCTCTCTGTCTTTCTGTCTCTCTCTCTGTCTCTCTCTCTCTGTGTCTCTCTCTCTCTCTCTCTGTCTCTCTCTCTGTCTCTCTCTCTCTCTCTCTCTCTCTGTCTCTCTCTCTGTCTCTCTCTCTCTCTGTCTCTCTCTCTGTCTCTCTCTCTGTCTCTCTCTCTCTCTCTCTGTCTCTCTCTCTCTCTCTCTCTCTCTCTCTCTCTCTCTCTCTCTCTCTCTCTCTCTCTCTCTCTCTCTCTCTCTCTCTCTCTCTCTCTCTCTCTCTCTCTCTCTCTCTCTCTCTCTCTCTCTCTCTCTCACATACCCCTCCCTCCCACAGTGTATAGCATGTTTAGTGAGGCATCACTCTCCCAACCTCCCCCACCCCCGCATTTTCCTCACTCTTCCCCCCTTCCTCACCCCCTTCTAGTTTCCCTCCCTTCTCTCCATACTCTCTGCCTTCCCTCCCTCCTCTCTGTCCCTCCTGTCTCTTCTCCCCTCCACCCCCAATATCCCAGTCAGCGAAGCGACACATTGTATTTGCGAGTTGACAATATTTTCAAACATGCATCATCGCCTATTAAATCAGGTATCATCATCATTTTCCCATTTTTCGTGTACATCAGCACCAAGTATCAATCACGACAACCGAATGTTCAAAGTTTGTCTTCACAAATTGACAGAACAAAACACCATGAGAGTGGACCCTGATTCCAAGGCAAGGCTTTTTGAGGAGGCCAAATTAAAAGACCCCTGCAAAATGAAGTTGGGTTCACCAAGGAGAAGCCTTCATGAAGGTAAGCTGTTAATTATCTTGAAAAGGGTTGTTGAAATTTACCAAAATACCCAGTTTTCAATCATGTACTCCCTCAGAGTTCCCTCAGGACGCATGTAAAGTTTTGAGCCGCTCAATTTCATGGTTTTGGAGTTATGGAGGAGACACACATACACTTATTATTCTTCATGTTAATGACTTTCAAAAGTCATTTGACATCGAGTCATTTATATTATTCACTGACAATTCAAATATTTTCTGATCACACCAGGGTTGACCCGACTCAATTTCTTGGCTTGTTCATTGATCCTAATTTATCAACAAAAGGATATTCCGACAATCGACACAAGTTTCTCTCACCAAATGTTTGTGTAACAAACAAGTTGAAGGGTTTTTCTCAGTACATGTGTTCCCTGTCATATTCTACCCTAATGTTACCTTCTTTAAATTGTGGAATTTTATCTTGGGTGGGTCAATGTATCAAATACCCACAGGGAGAGAATTTTATTGATTCAAAACTGAGCACTCAGAATTGTTACTAACACTGGTTTTCACTCTCATACTGATGTGTTATTTCTCAGAAATAAGGTTTTGAAAGTTGATGATTTGTTCCATTCAAATTTCGGGAATCTCATGTTTCAATTGAATACTGATATGTTACCTCATGCCACGGAATCTTTATTTACCAGAAACAACCAAATTCACTCTTATCCAACAAGACAGAGTAATCACCCTCATTTACCTTTCACCACAACTGTTTTCTCACAAAAATCTCTTGTGTTCACAAAACCCAAATTCTGGAATGAACGACTTTTATTGTTATTGCTGCTGATGCTCTTTGAATATGCGTTTCTTTGCATCCATTGGAATGTAATACTTTGTCCTCTTTCACGATTACTTCGGCTCTATTTTCGAGATATTGTTAGGGACGTCGCTTCTGGATAACTCCAAGAGAGTGACATATTCCGAGAAACCACAAACGTCGACTGGAACCCTCAACTCGGGCCGGATCCTCACACCCAAAGTGGGTTTACCGTACCAGTGAATCAAACGTGGCAGATGGGGAATCGTGCCTGTGACTATGCGGTATCGTGCCTGTGACTATGCGGTTGTTAGTTTGGATGCGTGAACCAATGCTGCATGCTGCCATACGTGGGCTACCATTACCATTGGGAACTCAGACCAATGTTGCCCACTGGGAATGATATTCGGACCAACGCAATGCAGGATAAATCAGGACACATTCAACACTTCAATAATTTATTCCACAGCAAGCAAGGAAATGTAAAGAGCGGAAAATGACGGGAGGAATGATTAAAGGAATGCAGAGGACAAATGCAAAGGAGAGCAAATGGTCGGGGGGATTGTCACCTCAGAAAATGGTGAGGGAAATCAAACATGACATGAAAAGAGGTTGAACACGTATAAAACACATGTAAAGCACATTATACACACATATACATTTTTCCCTTACCCTCTACCGATCATACCCGACCCCGGAGCACTTGTACACAATGACTTAACACAGAACTACAATACTGGATCAAGGAGGAAGACACAGAGAGATTGGGTTGAGGGGGAAAGAGAAAGTTGGGGTTGGAAAAAAAAAAGTTTGAGGGACTTTGTCGAGCCTTCACTCCCCCTGAGATCACTCCTTTTGGAGCTATCTTGCCCAAACTCGCACCTCATGTCCACCCTTGCAACTGAGCCCCATTGGTCTGCGGTCCCGAGTCGGAACCTGGCCGGCCAGTGTGATGTTCTGCGGCCTCAGGACAGCTCGTTCCATGTAAATATTGGCAGGCTTTGATGTTTGGAAGGCAGCGCTGGAAAATACGGCACTGGGGCGATATGAGTAAAACTATGTGGAAATGAAGACGTGACATGGGAGAGAAACTGGTGTGAGGTTTGAAAATCTGCTCTGGTGAAACAAAACGAAAAGTGGAAAATATCTCTGGGAACAGGCTCTCAAAACTCTGATCTGTCTCGGGCATTTGTGGAGGCGAGAGATTTTGCCACCGATCTCGGTTTGTACCCCGTTCCGATAGTCCTGGGGCTGAGGGGGGTCCTGTGTGCAATCATATGTCCCCTATACTAATTTTGACTCTTGATCCTTGTAGGGGACCCCGAGGAGATTGAAAAAAACTTGGGTTGACATTCCAGATGTGGGACAGAAAGGTGTAATTCAAGATGGCGTCCAAGATGGCCGCTGCGTCATTATTACCAGTATAACTCCATGTGGAATTGTCCTCGAGTGATCAATTTCGTGTCTTTACCTCGGTTTTTGGGGTTAAGGAATCCATTACAATCATTTGCAGGCTTAAAAAAGTATGGGATAACGGTGAAATCCAATATGGCTGCCGCGCCCTTTCATCTTGCCTGTCATGGTTCAGAATTGAGGTAGAGGAATAAATTTGATGTCTTTATACAAGTTTTAGGGGTCAAGCATTTCACTCAAAACAATAAATTTGCACAAAAAAACAATGGATCATTGTTAATTTCAGTACATGGGCTCTAATTGATTATCCAACAATTCGTAAAATGATGCAACTGGATAAGAAAGAGTGCCTGAGAAGTTGACTGGTGTCTCGTCACATTTCATTCGTAACAGACCAACTAATATTTACCTCTCTTTTTCAGGCATTGAATGAAATGGAAGGGATTCCGATGAAGAGGCGCCGCTCAGAATTTGTTGATGTCGACATCAAGAAGTGTATTATTTGTCAGATTGACACCAAAGAATCAACAGGCAACAACGCAGAGGCTCGGATGAAAGTCCTAGAGGCTGCGAGAATACGCAACGACTTGGTTGCAAGGAGGCTCGAGCAAGTCGATCATGAACAGTTTGTCTATCATGTGAACAACAAATGCTATAAATCGTACACCCTCAAAAAGCCACTGATTAAACTTGAAGAAGAGCCGTCCAAAGCGGTGGGAGAGCCGGAAGAACCGGAAGGAGTTGAACTGGTCCCAAACCGATCTGTGAGCCGAGCAACCCAAACCAGAATTGCACCACGAGCTCCTCCATCTGCTGATATACCGGCTTCTGAAAGGAAACGTACGGTGTGTGCCAATGTAAAGATAAAAGGAGACCGACAGAAATTCAGGATTTGTGAAGATGTACGCGCAGAAAAGTTACTAAAGGCTGTGGTATTCTTTCAAGATGAAGTTTACTATCGGACAAGTGACCTGCAAGATGTTCACTCCGTCTTTGGATCAGAAATATATTGTCACAAAAACTGCATCCGAAATTATCTTATGAGATACGACCGTGCGAAAAGTAAATGTGACGCACCATCCAATAGTTTAGCAAAAAATAAATGTTTTGCAAGGTTGTTCGAGAACATCGATTTCGCATTGAAAGGTGGACAAGGTTTCGCCTTAAGCGACCTCCGTAACAATGTTCATGGATTCAGCGATTCCTAGGAAACGTTTTCGAACAGAGACATTCGATTTTTCTTGAAAGTCACTATAGCCAGGAATTGAACATTTCCAGGCCTACAGAAGCAAATAAGTGTGCCATGGTTTTCTTAAACGCCAGTCCTGCAGACATGGCTGACGTCATTCGGTCAATCAATCCCATCACTCAATGTGCATCAACTATTGGGCATGCTCTTTTGGACTTGAATTTTGATTTGCAAGACAAGTTTTGCGATTCTGTTGATCTGCAGGACTCCTGGGATAATATGAATATCCCAGATGAGTTAATGACTTTTTTGTGTGGGTTACTAAATTATAATAGAAATGATCTTGAATGCAGCGTGGGTAGCAATAACAACTCTCTATTGAGCGATGATGACGATACCTCTGATGAAGAAACTAGTAGTAACAGCAATGCTCATTCACCAAAACTGAGGAAACTAAAGTCAGTTTTCCAGGTTCTGTACTTCATGGTCCAGAATGGTAGACGCAGGACACCACTCCATCTGATGTGCGCAGAAAGAATCCACGCAACACGCAAGAGCAAAACACTCATCACCTCTCGAAACCATTTTGGAATATCAGTGAGTTACGATGAAATTCTCCGGTATCAGACTGATTTGGCAGACTTAGTTTGCACAAATGGAACTGATGATGTTCCTTTGCCAAGCCATCTTAATCCAGAGAAATTCACCACTGCCACATTTGATAATTTTGATCACGAGGAGGCCACGCTATCGGGTCTGGGTGGTACTCATGACACTGTTTCGGTTTTATATCAGGACAAATCAGATGGTGTTCAAAGGAAGCCACGAATTTTGGAAACTGGTGTAGTTCATGGTCCAAAATCATTTCAGAAGACACTAAAATGTCAAGAGCTAAAGGACTTCTTCAAACCAACAAAGAAGGGAGAGATACCCAGTGACTATTTAGTAAGTAACTCGACATTAAGTGAAGGATGTGGTACGGAAGGAAAAGATCTTGCTTGGTCACCAGCCCGGATGAATTTGTCAAATATAGAAGAAGGTTTAATCAAACAGGACTGCGATGAACAACAAATGCCATGCTGGAGTGCCTTCAACTCAGTTGTCACTGATGACAAACTTCCTGAAAGGATCGTAGGCTTCTTGCCAATTCTACCACACCCGGTCACAGAATACAACATAGTGTATACCGCTCTTAAAAATTTTCAGAACGTCTTGGGACAGCTAAGTCAGAACCACTTGGCTGTAGCGTTCGATGAAGGTGTCTACAGAATCACACGAGAGATTATGTTGTGGCGCCAAGGAGAATTCAAGGACTTGACTCTTTGCCTGGGATCGTTTCATTTACTTAAGATTTAACTTGGTTGCATCGGAAAGTATCTTCGTGGTTGTGGTGCTGAGAGTATATGGATCGAAAATGAAATATTTGGGCCAAATACGACCCAGGCTGTCTTGGGAGGTTCACATTATGTTCGATCCCGAGAAGGCATGACTCTCCTTTCAGAGGCTATGGAGAGACTCCAATGGAGTGCATTCTTTGAGAAGCATGGCGTAGAGAAATATGTGGAGCCGCTCAAGTTGCTTTGAGAAATGAAGCAAGAGGTGTCTGCAAAGAACAAGTCGAGAAGAAAGGAGCTCCTTAACGCTTTCCTTGGACTATCGGGAGACCTGTTCGACGATTTCGAGGAGTTTAAAAGGGAAAGGAAGGCAGAAAGCAAAACATTCTTCCACTGGGTTAGGTTTATTGAAATGGTTCGGTTTGCACATGACCTTGTGAGGGCTGACATAGAAGGCGACTGGCATCTGCACCTGCAATCAGTTGAAGCAGTATTGCCATATTTCGCCATCTTTGACTTGATCGACTATTTGTGGTGGTGTTCTCTCTACCTGGAGGACATTAAAAAACTACCAGAGAATGCACCAGTTGTCCATGACAATTTCATGGCTGGGCGTTTTGTTGTGAAACGTTCTTCCATCCCATTCTCTGCTGTTGCTGCCGACATGTGTCTGGAACAGACAATCAACCGCTCATCTAAGACAAATGGGGGAATCATTGGCAATACGAAACGGAAAGAATTCGTAACAAGATGGAACATCATTCACCATGAATTGAAGGCGGTAAATCAAACCTTTCGTGAAGTCACAGGTGTACAGTTGAACAATACAGAACTTCCTGTCAATTATTCATTCAGTCGTTGGCAAACACAAGAAAATGAATGCAAAGTAGACAAGATGATCGCATACATCCTGAATTATGAAAATCCATTCGAGGTGAAGCAAACAACTGAACTGAAACTTCATAACTTTCTCACCAGAGCTATCATGCCAGATGAGATTCAAGATAGTCCATTGTCTGTTCAAGAAACCGGTCTGAATTTATACAACACGTTCAGAAAGGAGCGCCTGGTGGAGAAGACAAAACGACTGAGTGACACAATCAACAGGAACAATGTTAAGACATTCGCAAGTGCTGAGGGAAAGAAAGCATCAGCCCCAAAAAGGAAACAGAAGCAGGACAAGAAGGAGTTAGGTGTTGCGCAGAAGCAACTGGACATTGTCAGGGTCCGTGGGAATGATGCCCAAGAGGTTTTCACGTATGATCTGGTCAAAACTAGTTACTTATTTAGTGATGAGGATGGACTCATGAAAAAACCGACAAAACATGAGCTTGTGAAAGAACTTGAATCAAATATTACAGCAGGTGACAACATCGCTCCGATGCATTGGACGGATATGCCAACCGGAGACATTGTCGATGTTATGGCTTATGTGCGAAAGCTGAAAACTTCCTCCATGAATACCTTCGGAGAATTGTGCAAGCAATTGCTGAGCATGATCCTTGGGGTTTGCAAAAATGCTTCCCGCATTGACTTTATCTTCGATTCGTGCATGGAAGGATCAGTGAAAGAAAGCGAACGACGAAGACGAACTCAGAAACCCCCAGTCTTGTACAGTAACATCACACGAGAAAGCAGGTTACCAAGAGATATGGATAGTTTCTGGTCATCTGCAGCAAACAAAGCCAAACTAGAACAGCTCATGAAAGTATGGCTGATTGGCCACTTTACTGCACAATCCGTAGATGTTCACATTGTAGTGAGTCGGATAGTGGGAGACGAAACCTCAACACAAACCCAGTCGATCAGGAATGGGATAGTAAGCCAACACCCAGAACTGGACTCGGACCATGAAGAGGCTGATATCCGTCTCATCCCACATGCTCTTCATGCCGTCAGAAGTAATTGCACACGGATTGTAATTCTCTCGAGCGATACTGATGTGTTCGTAGTTGCAATGTATTTCTATCATATTTTCACAGCAAATAGACTCCGTGAACTTTGGCTCAGAGGGGGAGTTGGAGACAGGACAAGATTTATCCCTCTACATGTAATGGCTGACAAGGTTGGAAGACCAATGTGTGAAGTCCTTCCCGCGATGCATGCACTAACTGGCTGTGACATTACTAGCAAATTTGGCACGAAAGCTGCTGGTATCAATGCAGAACCTGTTCTGTACCTAAAGGACTTTGGAAGGGCACAGAGAAATGTGCAGGCCTGTGTGCACAATGCCGAGAAATACCTGGTCCAAGTGTTGAAAGGAGGAAATCATGGCATTGAATCGATGGATTGTTTACGTCACAACATGTACCATCACAAGAAAGTCGATGACAATCATTGACCTTCCCCCAACCAGCTATGCTACGTAAGGTCATATTCATAGGGCATTCTATATGACCAATGTGCAAATCAACTGTTTCGGAGATTTTTCGCTAAACCCTCAAGACTATGGGTTTATGATGGAAAACGAATGTCTCGTACCAATGAAAGACCATCGTAATTTGCCTGAAGAAGTAGCTTTAAAATGTAACTGTGTGAAATGTGCCACTCGCTTCTGTCCTTGTGGACAAAGAAAAGTTCGATGCTGCATATTCTGTAAATGCCAGGCAAACAATCAGAGCAGCCAATGCAAAAACCCTAACGGGGTTATTCCAACGAAGTCGGTGCGGTTTGTGCAAATTCTAAGCAACGTAATAGTCGGAGGTTTGATGCCCACTGTATACCAAACTGATCGAGTTATTTAAACAGTTTTGGATTCATGAATAATGTGTACTGCATTGTGCATGGTAAATAACGGTGCTCAGGATTTATTGGTATAAATTTAAATGTTACTAAAGTCTCATTCAATGTAAAACACGTTTCTTATTTCTTCTACGTATAGTCCTGAGGGGGGTCCTGTGTGCAATCATTTGTCCCCTAATTTCGACTCTTGATCCTTGTAGGGGACCTGTGTCCTGGTCAATTAGAGCCCCTGTACTGGAATTAACGATTATCCATTGTTGCTTCTGCAAATTGATTGGTCTGAGTGAAATGCTTGACCCCTAAAACCCATATTGAAACACAATTTATTCTTCGAGCTCAATTCTGAACCATTACAGGTGAGATGAAAGGGCACGGAGGCCATATTGGTGGCCATTTTGGATTTCACCGTTATCCCGTACTTTTTTTAACCCTGCAAATGATTTTAATGGATTCCTTGACCACAAAAACCTCGGTAAAGACATGAAATTTATCACTCGAGGACAATTCCACATGGAGTTATACTGGTTATAATGACGCAGCGGCCATCTTGAATTACACCTTTCTGACCCACATCTGGAATGTCCACCCAAGTTTTTTTCAATCTCCAAGGAGTCCCATCCAAGGATCAAGAGTCAAAATTAGGGGACATATGATTGCACACAGGACCCCCCTCAGCCCCAGGACTATCAGGACAGCTCGTTCCATGTAAATATTGGCAGGCTTTGATGTTTGGAAGGCAGTGCTGGAAAATACGGCACTGGGGCGATATGAGTAAAATTATGTGGAAATGAAGACGTGACATGGGAGAGAAATTGGTGTGAGGTTTCGAAAATCTGCTCTGGTGGAATAAAACGAAAAGTGGAAAATATCTCTGGGAACAGACTCTCAAAACTCTGATCTGTCTCGGGCATTTGTGGAGGCGAGAGATTTTGCCACCGATCTGGGTTTGTACCCCGCCCCTACCCCTCAGTGGCTGTTTTCCATTGGCCTTGCGGTGTTGCATTGATGTCTCGCGAAGGGGCGGGTGCATGAAGGGGTCGAAACAATCTCTACCTAAGCGACTTCTGTCTCTACTTACGCCGGGCATCGCCATTATTCTGCTTCCATGTGAGCAAATGAGTGAAAGGGTTTGTGAGCAGGCGAGCAATGAACGTGACTGGTGAGTAATGGAAGAGAATGGTGTTAAATGAAAGGGATAGAAAGATAGACATAGTGAGGTAGATCGAAAGAGGGAAAAGGAACAGACACTTATGCTGCTTACACACACACAACGCATATTGATCACAATGATACGATTTTGTTTCCTCGAAACAGAATAATAAATAAATAACTAATATCTATGTGTGTGTGCTTCCTTTCCCTCGGGGGGGTGCACGAAGTCCAACCTCGGCCCACATCCGTCCTACGACCCCCACCTCTCCATTCAACCTCTTCCGAGGCTGTTTAAGCCTCCTCCATTCCTCTTTTTCTCCCGCTCTTTCTTCCCCCTTATTTTACACAACTCCCCCTCCTCTCACCCTGTTTTTGTTTACAATCGCATTCCTATGCTGAAAAAAAAGAAAAACTAATGCGTTGCGAAACTCTGGCTTGCAATTCTACCTGAAACATCACTTACACTTCACATTCGGATTCTGTACATTTGTGGAGAAAAAGTTGAGTTGACCAGGTGGGCACTCTTCTGCTCATTTAAAGTGCAGAGTTATTTTTAGTGGCTCCCCACAGTCTGACATCAACACCTGCCGGAAAGCTTGACAGCACTCCTCAGTTTGAAGGGTTCAAAGACTTACACTGGGACCACATGGCCACTCAACACGACGTGAGTCCTTCGACCCATGTGGCCCACATTTGAATAATAGGAACGGTAATATTCACTTCACCGTCAATGGCAACATATTGGTGAGACCACGTGGCCACTCAACGTGGAAGTCTTCTTGGTCCATGTGGCCCACTTGAATGAACAAAAGGAATGATGGTCTTCGCTTTGCGGTGAATTGCAACATATTGGTGGTGGGACCACGTGGCTGCAGAATGTGGGATTCTTCTTGGTCCACGTGGCCCACTTCCATGAACAAAAAGCATGGGTCGTCTTGCAGCAATGGTGAGTCTTCGACGTCCTTTTATTGGCCTTTTTATTGCAGAAGGCCCGGAAACTGTGAACTTGGCTCGATGTCCTTGTCTTGGCCTTTTTATTGCAGAAGGCCTGGAAACTGTGAACTTGGCTCGATGTCCTTGTATTGGCCTTTTTATTGCAGAAGGCCCAGAAACTGTGAAGTTGGCTCGATGTCCTTGTATTGGCCTTTTTATTGCAGAAGGCCCAGAAACTGTGAACTTGGCTCGATGTCCTTGTATTGGCCTTTTTATTGCAGAAGGCCGGGAAACTGTGAACTTGGCTCGATGTCCTTGTATTGGCCTTTTTATTGCAGAAGGCCGGGAAACTGTGAACTTGGCTCGATGTCCTTGTATTGGCCTTTTTATTGCAGAAGGCCCGGAAACTGTGAACTTGGCTTGATGTCCTTGGATTGGCCTTTTTATTGCAGAAGGCCCGGAAACTGTGAACTTGGCTCGATGTCCTTGTATTGGCCTTTTTATTGCAGAAGGCCCGGAAACTGTGAACTTGGCTCGACGTCCTTGTATTGGCCTTTTTATTGCAGAAGGCCCGGAAACTGTGAACTTGGCTCGATGTCCTTGTCTTGGCCTTTTTATTGCAGAAGGCCCAGAAACTGTGAACTTGGCTCGACGTCCTTGTATTGGCCTTTTTATTGCAGAAGGCCCGGAAACTGTGAACTTGGCTCGATGTCCTTGTCTTGGCCTTTTTATTGCAGAAGGCCCAGAAACTGTGAAGTTGGCTCGATGTCCTTGTATTGGCCTTTTTATTGCAGAAGGCCCGGAAACTGTGAACTTGGCTCGATGTCCTTGTATTGGCCTTTTTATTGCAGAAGGCCCGGAAACTGTGAACTTGGCTCTCAATGGAAGGGGGGAGGTGGGCGAGAAATTCAGACATGCATGGTGTCAAGGAGGAACATTCATGACCGTAATATTTCAACAATTGCTTTTACTTTTCAACATTCTCACGAAGATGGTTTTCAGTCACTAATTTTACCCACCGTTGCAATTGTTGGCATTTCTCCGTAATGATGATCCGAGCTCTCTCTTTTTGCTCCTGTTCAACTTTTAACAAATGGCAAAGCCTTCAACTGCAGCTTGATGGAGTACTGCTCTCGTGTCTGGGCTGGTACCCCTGCCTCACTCCTTGCTGAGGACGCCAAGTCTTTCCACATCATTGGAATGTCCTACGATGAAACCGAGTCGAAAAACCATCCATCCGGTGGGACCAATGTGTGACACGAAGGGCATCCGACAAAAACAGGTCCAAGAAATATAAATCAAGGCAGCAATCCACACACAAACACCAATTGGATCAAACACCAAACACCAAATCATGGTCAGTATCAATTGAGGATGTTTAACACTCAAGTTGAACAGGAAGTCACAGTTACTTCAGTCATGATGTTGGTAATTGAGAAACCCTGAAAGAATGCAGGTGAAAAACGAAAAATAAGGAAGGCAGTGGTGATCAAGTACAAGTTTAGGGTGAGTTCTTGGTTCCCACGGGATGGCCCAATTGCTTCAGATTTGACATCCCATAATTGCCCAAACTTGCACTCCCCACAGTTCACGCCATTGTTGACAGGGAAAGCAGATGCCAAAGCAAAAGGAAAGTCGGCCTTACAACTCCATCGCAGACAAAATGAAATGCACAGGCTTCATCCTGGCCCATCATTAGTCGGCCCAATCCAACTGCTGATGTTTTGAGACTGAGGTGACTCGAAAATTGCTCCATCATCGTAAGGGGAATGATGCACACCACGTGGCCAAGCCCAGGCCAAATTATTGTTGATCCATGAATAATGAGCAGAATAAATAATGCAATTGGATTGGAAAACAGGAACTGGCTCATGAGGTTCACGAGAATCAGTAGATGTTAAACAGCAGAACCACAGTCCAGCAGAGAACCAGTACCTTTAGATGTGCACAGACGTTTGGCTGGTCTTGCATCCGTGCTTCCGGAGTCACGGGAACGTTTCTTCACATCAGGTGTCCTCTTGTTTATCCATGGATGCACGAGGATCTCCTTCAAGGTAAAACAACTCGGTCCATCCAGAATCTTGAGTAATTACCATCACACGCCATCTCATTTGGCCAAGAACCACTCAGTCCCACAATAGTGAACTTCCACAGTCCTGCTCGAACTTTTGGTAAATCAAATAAAATATCCAAAGTAGAAGCTGCTTCGTTATCACACACCTTCATTGAGATCCTCTTTGTTGGATCGACACAGAGCATGGATTTTAAGAGCTCAGCGCACTGGGACCCAGCAGAAGAGGGAGGTTTGTAGTGAAACGGCCGATTCTTGCATCCGACGTCCTGTAAAGAGACGGATCTGTAAAATTCACTGATTCATTCACCAAAGCAGGTGCACACAACACGTTCACCAAGCAGGTGCCCACAACATTTTCACCAAGCAGGTGCCCACAACATTTTCACCAAGCAGGTGCACACAACACGTTCACCAAGCAGGTGCCCACAACATTTTCACCAAGCAGGCGTACACAACACTTTCATCTCAAAGTGAACTCAAAGGATACGTTCTGTGTTTTACAATCCAAACTTTATATCAAGAGTTTTTATTACGTCGTCTCAGGATGATGGGGTCTCACAGGGTGGCCGAGAGGTTTGCCCACTTGCCTTGAAGCCGTTTCGCCTGGCTTTGAATCCAAACCCACGGAACCAAATATAAACTGTCACCCTGGTGTTTCACAAGCACAGTGATTCATCAATGTGTGTACCCTCCCTCGGGTGGAAGGAAACTGGGTGTCCCGTCTGCCGACATTAGTTGGTGAACGTTAAACACCTCACGGTGTCCTTCGTGAAGAGTAGGCGAGCTGTCACCGGCACCATGAAGGTATAACAAATTCGTGCCCGAACTCTGTCTGGCAAGGCAATGGCAAACCACCCAATTTTACCCAAGCCAAAAAACTGCTTCGCCATCACTGACACTGTAAGAGGGTTTGGCACATCCAAATCTGAATCTGAAGGCTCATGGAGAAGCAGTCACACATATTCTGTGCATACTTGCAGACACAAACATGAGACAACATTGGACTTGACTACAGTCCAATGCACAACGGGTCCCAGCGACGCCATCTTGTGACCTCACTTTTCTCTCCGCAGACAGAAGGGGCAATAAGGGATAAATACGATCCCCCACCTCCCATCGCTACCAATACATCGGGTCTGTCGCAGCTTTATCCTTCAAGTGTTGATCGTAAGGCAAAGAAGCAACATGTCTGAGGTTTTAGTCTTCGGTGTGACTGGGCCATTGTTGGATTCGAACCAACGACCTCTTGGACAATCCAACCACAATGATTTGAGCCTATTCACTCCAAAATTCATATTGTTGATGGAAATTGTAATTATTTTAATCATTTTTACATTCTTACTTTGCCAAGGATGAGAAAAACCAAGCAGTGAACAAAATGTACAACCCGACTGTCTGACGATGGCAATGATGTGATCCCGTGAAATGATTGTTTCTGAAAACAAGAAACATTTTTCTTCTTTCAACCTTGTTCATGATTTCTCTGGTCTGTGTTGATGTGAAATCTGATGAAGATACTCATATCTATGAAAGAACACTGCATCGACATTCACATCGATCATGAACACGAAGATCGTCACGAAGGTTCGGTCGATTGTAAGGAGGGAACACTCACCTTGATCGTCTCCCACGAGTATGGGAAATATCGGTCTATCAACAAGTGCAGGACAACCCCAAGAGCCCACACGTCGACCGCAGGACCATTGTAGCCCTCGGGGCAGTGCAGCTCTGGGGCCATGTAGCCAGGTGTTCCCCTTATCCCAAACACGACTGCTCCAGGTTCAAACACACATGAAAGGCCAAAGTCGGCGACCTTAAGGACTCCGAGGTCGTTGTACAAGATGTTTGCGAGCTGTTGGATGGATGGAAGAGTAAAATGGAAGCGTGGAAGATAAGTTATCATTTTCACCAGGTAATGTTACGTGTGCTTTACACAACTCATGTCCCTATTCCGATGAAAAGGACGATCTTCATTTACTTGAAACAACATGAAATGTATTTAACAAAACATGGATCATCACCGTAACAGCAAACAGCCACACCACGTGATCAATGAACCTTTTCAGCATCTCATCAGCTGATCCATTTCAAAATAGTTGAAGTACATTGAGTGGGACAAATACAAGGATGAACGTTTCAACAAAAAATCTACTTATTGTACGTACGAGAATTAACATTTTACAATCACATCAATAAAATACCTCATGAGATCGTGAGGTGATACGGCATCAGAGAGAAAATGATGGACATGATGAAAGCACGGATCACAATTCCATGTCGTGTGTGGAAACTGAAAATGGACCGATCGACCTTTTTGATATATCCACAGGAGTTACACAAGGCTGTATTCTATCACCCTTCCTGTTCTGATTGTCACGGACTTGATCATGAAAAGTTCACTGTGTAAACAATCATGGGGTACTTGTTGGTGGAACAACACTCCCTCAACAGATCGAGATTTGCAGTTTCCCCTCAACTCCAGATCTGTCAGCTGAATTTCAATCATCAGCAAGGTCATTGAATCCATCACCACATTTGATGTGAAATCATTTCTTTTCTCGAACAACCTCATCTCATATCACCAATCTGGATTCAGACCAGGTCACTCCACCTTGGACATGTTGCCACCTTGATGCAGTATAAACTCTTGGAGTATGTCTTTCAATCCAGACAAATCTCACACTCTCACTCTCGATCTCTCTCCGAAAGGATCGTCTGACAAACCCCACATCGATTTTCTTCCCAATCCACTTGGGGAAGTTCATTCATTCAAACTGCTGGGTCTCCCTGTCAGCCACGATCTCTCTTGGGCAAAACTCATTTGACTGTTGGCTGGGCATCGTCCGTCGTGCAAAGTCCGAACTTGGCACACCTGAACTCCTATCAAACTACAAGGCCTTCATCCACAAGTTGAGGCAGTACTGCTCTCCTCTTTGGGCTGGTTCCACAGCTCCACATCTTGTTGAGCTTGACGCCGTGGAAACCAAGGCCTTCAAGATCATTGCAATCTCCCGTGATGAAGTTGAGTCTATGTGCCTGTCACGTTGTCAACGCAGACAGGTTGCTGGTCTATTTGTCTTCCACCACCTCCTTTCTGGTCTTGCATCCTCTGCTTTGTCCCCTTCCCCTCTCCACAACGCCCCCCCCCATGTTTCTGCTGGACACACGCGGTCCACCATTGATCCCCATCTGGTGAAACTCCCAGAATGCAGGATCACTGCTCAGTTCCACTCATTCGTTCCTCTTTCTTCCCACTTGTGGAACCAACTGCCACATTCTCTTAAATCTCATAATTCCCTCCACGTCTTCAAACAGCCGTTCAACACCATCTCAGATCATCCCCCATCGAAAACCGTGATCTTTTCTACCCTTGCTAACACTCACACTGCACCACACTCCACCCCACCCTAATCCCTCCTCCTTCCAAATTCCCGATTTCCCTCCTCAGAGTTTCCTTCTGGTATCCATCT
Source organism: Eptatretus burgeri (assembly GCF_056783735.1). Taxonomy (NCBI): domain Eukaryota; kingdom Metazoa; phylum Chordata; class Myxini; order Myxiniformes; family Myxinidae; genus Eptatretus; species Eptatretus burgeri. The sequence continues at coordinate 111,069,465 of NC_140963.1, read as the reverse complement.
TGTCCAACACATGCATCCTCTTCTCCACCTCATTTCTCCCCACATCCATTGCTTGTCCATCCAATCTGCCTCGATACTGGCCTTCAACTCTGCTGTTGGTGTCCCACCCCCCTTCTCAACTGTTGATTTTGTTCTGTTGTGTCCTGATCCATTCAGCATTCTTGTAACAGCTTTTTCATGAGCCTCGACTTTGTAAAATGCAAACAACCAACCAAATGTGAACCACAGCCAGTAACAGCTGAAACTGATAATCTCAATTTATTGGCACTCAACACCGGGCTAAACATGAGTGATGATAAGATCAAGATCACGTGTTTTGGGTCATGGGCAAATTCTCCAAAAATAAAAGTTGGAGAAAAGACCCTGAAAAATGTGAAATGATTTCCATATTTGGCATTGTGATTTGGGGTGAGGAGGGAAACAAGGTACACATTGGAAAAGCATGTTCACCTTTCGGGAATCTGAACAAGATCTGGATCAATCACATAATCTCTCTTCCACGAAAGAGAAGACAAGCTGATATATTGGTAGTTGGCCTCCTTTCTAAAATCGCCCAAATGAGGTGAGAACTCACTGGGTTCCTGCGTTTAATACGTTAACATCACCTTCGATCTCGAAACAACATCCCGACAAATACACCCTTCATTGTTATTCGTGTTTCCCATTTCTGCCTCGCACTGCTTGTTGCTCCAGCCCTCAATCAACAACCAATTTGTGATCTTTCCGAAACAAGTGTAAGTATCTTCACTGACTGACATCACCTGAATTCACCTGTAACATGTGAAAGTATCTTCACCGACTGTTGTTACCTGAATTCACCTGCAACATGTGAAAGTATCTTCACCCACTGATGTTGCCTGAATTCACCTGTAACATGTGTAAGTCTGTTCACCTTCTGTTGTTACCTGAATTCACCCGCACCATGTGGAGGTATCTTCACGCAATGATGTAACCTGAACTCACCTGTAACATGTGGAAGTATCTTCACCCCCTGACATCATCTGATTTCAACGCTGCACGAGGTTTCACCGATCCTTGTTACACTAACTATGAGCTTGACTAGTGAATTGCTATCAATGTGTACCAAGGTCAACAAGGTCTCTGAGGGTGCTCAGTCTCCTTGTTTTGTTCATCTTCATTCAAATCAGTTCAAATGAGACAATTCCACAAAAACTTTCCTTCATTTCCAACACATTTTCCTGTTTCCCCAAAGAAAAACCTCTCCCTTCTGTGATAGTGTTTCACTGATGTCCCGCGATGACAACATCATCATGAGGTTTTTATGTTCAGATTTGTTTTACCTTGATGTCCCCGTGCATGATGTTGTTGCTATGGATGTAACTGAGTGCAGACGCCGCCTGGAAGGAAAGCACTGAATTAACGGGTCGTTATGCAAATTGGAGTTTCCAACAAATGTTGTTCATTTGAAAAATCCTGATTTTAAACCACACGTTGAACATCATGAAGAATGACGTCAGTACAGGCTCAGCTCACCTGGAAAATGATGGGACGTATCTTCTCCTCTGTCATTGGTGCATGATGTTGCCGATAATCCAACAGACTACCTGTGTGGATAAGTTGCCATGAGTGAGTGAAATGATCACATTTGATCACAGGTACACACCTTCGGAACAGAAGATTGATTAAAAACATACCACCATGTGCGAGTTCCAGGACCATGAACATCATCTCCTCGGTCTTGTTAATGTCATAAACTTGAACTACATGGGGATGACAGAGTGCAGGAGAAAGAATCATCAGAACTAAAATGCAGAAATAAAAACAAATCCTCATTATGATAACTTCATCTGTTGAGTGAAGAGGAGGTTCAAATGTGACACGGTGAGGCCTTTGTCTGGCTTTCCGTCACATGACTGATGTAGTTTAACTGTGGAGAGCTACCCACTTCTACTCAGCACGAAGTTCCACATAAAGGGTGATCTGAACATTCCTCGTGCTGGGAACGTAGTTTGTGTACATTCAATGGATGATCTCAGGGGTCCATAGATCCGGGACACCATCCATGATCATGAGTGTGAAGTCGTTGGGGTAAGTTGTTATCACTGGGAGTGTGATGGAGTTGGTAACTCTTTATTCCATCTCGTATCTGACTGATCGATTTTCTGAATCAAACATTGTCTTCCATTCATTATATCGGGAAATAAAAGGCACAATCTCATGTTTCCCCATCTTTGTTTCACCATTAAATGAATACAATTAATTTTTTATCTCCAGAGTCAAGGCTCATGGAAGAGCGAGAACACTGAACAGATCAGGAGACAACAGAACAAAAGGAACGAGAGAGACAGACACACTTATAGTGGGGTTGAAAAACAAAATAGGGGGAGATTGGGACAAGCAATGGGTGTGGGGAGGACGCATGGGGTGGACAGGATGGAACCAGAAACATCATGTCAGTTCGGAAAAAAACTGTAAATTTGGAAGGAGGTGGAGGGGGGGGGCATTAAATGGGATCGAAATTGTCATGTTTTTGGATGAGGGAGGGGGGGCTCATCTGAAATGGTGATAATAGCTGTCGTGAAGAGTTGGAGGGAAGAATAAGATTGGGAAGAATGTGGTGTTTGGTTGCACAGGTGGAAGAAAGAGGAACGAATGAGTGGAGATGAGCAGTGATCCTGGATTTTGGAAGTTTCACAAGAAGGGGATTGATGGTGGACCTTGCCTGCCCAGCAGAGACCCTGGGTGGAGGGGTAAAGGCTGGGGAAGCACGGAAAGAGCAGAGGTTGCAAGATCAGACCAGAAAAAATCGGCCGTAGAGATAGAGAAACCACCTCCCTGTCTGCGACAGGAAAGTGATCGGCCCACAAAGAAGATTCCAATGATCCTGAAGGTCTTGGTTTCCATGGCGTTGACCTGAGTAAGGTGTGAGGTTGGGGAGCCAACCCAAAGGAGAGAGTATGTGCTCCATCAAGCTGCGGATGAAAGTCTTGTCGTTTAATAGGAGTTCAGGTGTAACAAGGCAGGTGTACTAACCCTCACAGCCTTGTATGACGTAGGATGCCCAGTCAGTGGCTGGCCTTGGAGACCAACTTTGGAATGTGGTTTGCCGAAGAAAGATCATTGCTGATTGTGAGACCGAGGAGTTTGAATGATTGAACTTCCTGAAGAGGATTATCGTTGAGAAGGTCGATGTGAGGGTTCACCAGACGGTCCTTTCGGAAGTTCAGTGGATGCACCGTGCTGAAAATGCCGCACATTGAAAGACCATTTGGCCCATTGTATCCCTGCTGTATCCGTGTCCGAACATGTCACCGATAGGTATTGTGAATGAAAGAGTTAACCCCATGCAGGTAATCTGACCATGCCACGAGCACAAGATGGCCTACTTTTTGGAAAGATTTCCAGGGTCCTCAACCCATCCATATTCAAATGAAGGAAAACAAACCTTTTCAGTGAATAACAGTAATAATACAAACAAAGCATCTTGATTTAACATCATCACGATGAAAGAACAATTTATAATTTAAAATGAAATGCTCACTGACTGATGTTTGGATGATGCAAGGAAGAAATGATGGAGGCTTCTTTTGAAAACTGCAACGAGAGAGAGAAAGAGAAAGAGAAAGAGAAAGAGAAAGAGAAAGAGAAAGAGAAAGAGAAAGAGAGAGAGAGAGAGAGAGAGAGAGAGAGAGAGAGAGAGAGAGAGAGAGAGAGAGAGAGAGAGAGAGAGAGAGAGAGAGAGAGAGAGAGAGAGAGAGAGAGAGAGAGAGAGAGAGAGAGAGAGAGAGAGAGAGAGAGAGAGAGAGAGAGAGAATAAAGTGACGACATGTGGGGTACAATGTATGAGTCCAGGTAGTCCCCAAAACCGAGATTTTAACCTCATAAATACATTTCAGGACTGAATACTCTCTTGAGACAAAGTTTCATGATATTCCATATTCTCAGGAATATTCCTGACTGAAGTTAAACTATTTATATTTTTGTGATGTTGAGGGTAAAGATGACGTTTTAATTGGTCCCAGTAACACCTGTTTACTTTGTGAATCTGTTTACTTTCGACCAACAGGTGGAAATCATGAACGAACCTTTCAGGTCAAGTCACATTTCGCAGTGATTTGCACTCTAACCCCAAATGGCATGAAATAAACTCACTTTCTCAAAGTCGTTCTTCAAGGAAATTTTAATTGCCACCTGGAAGAGAAACAGAGAGGTAAAAGTTGATCATTAACTAGTGATGCAGTTCCAGGTGCACAGTCAGACCATTTACATCAATTTACATCTCACAAGCATCGTGCTCACCTTCACAAAACATGCAGACCAATATGGTAACATACTTGTCAAAGGAAGAAGGGGAACATCCAATCACATCATCAGGCTCCATCAGCAAAAGGTAAAGTTCAGATTTCAGGGAAAAAGAGATGAGTTTCCATCCATCCATACATTGGGACCATACTCTGTGCAGAGCGTTGGTTCTACCTCAGCAGTCTCCTTGGCTATTGGGCATAATCCTGGATGGGTGGCCACTCCGACACAGGATACCAGCAAGCTGGCACTCATTTTGCCGACCTCACAAGGATGACAGGCAGAATCAACCCCACCTGTTATTAATTCAACAGCCAAGTGGGGTTTGAACTCAGGATGCTTCAGATCCCAAGTTCACCACGTGAACCATGAAGCCAACACCAAGCATACACAAGTGTATAAATGCACGAAGAGGATAAACAAGGTAATTGAGGTGAATTTTACCACATTTACACTCATTTACATGAACTTCACATGTTGGAGGAAACTTTAAGGGAGCGAATTGAGATTTAATGAATTAATTTACAGATGGAGGTACAGGTAGAGGAAAACCTTTTCATGTTCACCTTTATGAACCCTGACCACAACCCTGAAAGCACGACACCTTTCCGTACCTCATCACCACACAAGGTGTTCCTCGCTTTGTAAACTGCTCCCTGACCTCCTTCACCGAGCTTTCTGATGACGTCATACTTCTCGATCTGAACAACAATACAAATTGAGAAAACGTCATGTTTCATTTGAAGATCAGAGAAAGAATACATCAAGATCTTGAAACAAGATGTTTCTCAGTATCGTTATTTCACCTTACCAATCGAGTAACTTCATCACAAACCTCACAACGAAAATTTACAAATAAAAGGTGAGGATCTGCTCACATCTCGGAACTCAACTGCAGGGGACATGATTTTGATCGGTGGAATAAAGTGGGTTTTTAACATCAACCAACACGTCCCTTCTCCATGACAAAAAAATAGGACCGCTTGTCCCGAAGCTCACCTGCATAAGGAGCAACAGGCACTCAAACCCCCCTCAGACCCTGATTATTTTTATGTTGTGAACAATAATTGGTACATCATGGGTGATGAAGGTTGTGGTCAGTTTCATCGAAATTGTGTGGGTCGTTTCGGAGAAACCTCCCACCCCTCGAAGACCCCATTAACAAGCCACACGTTTCATCAAAATCGAATGTTGGTTCAAGCGATAGTGACCGAAGTGTTTACGAATTGACGAACTCAATGACACTCACTCACGCACTCACAGACACTGCTGAATCGCATATGCTCACCGGTCGAAAGTGCAGGTGATCTTTAAAAGAGATAACACTTAACATCTCGCTTACCTGGAGAGGGATATCCAGAGGCAAGGAAGATGAGGAACTGTGTTCCAAACTCTGTTCTGGAGACAGTGGAGATGAAGAATTTCTCTCCCACCTCAACTCCACATGTGATTGAGAGGGGAGATTGTTGGACCACCTCAATTCCTCCCATGATGGAGATGGGGAATTGTCAGCCAACATCGCATACAGACGTGATCGAGATGAGGGATTGTTAGACCACCTCAATTCCTCCCATGATGGAGATGGGGGATTGTTGGACCACCTCAATTCCTCCCGTGATGGAAATGGGGGATTGTTGGACCACCTCAATTCCTCCCATGATGGAGATGGGGAATTGTCAGCCAACATCGCATACAGACGTGATAGAGATGAGGGATTGTTAGACCACCTCAATTCCTCCCGTGATGGAGATGGGGGATTGTTGGACCACCTCAATTCCTCCCGTGATGGAGATGGGGGATTGTTGGACCACCTCAATTCCTTCTGTGATGGAGATGGGGAATTGTCAGCCAACATAGAATACAGACGTGATAGAGATGAGCGATCGTTAGACGACCTCAGTTCCTCCCGTGATGGAGACGGTGGATTGTTGGAGCACCTCAATTCCTCCCGTGATGGAGATGAGGGATTGTTGGACCACCTCCATTCCTCCCGGGATGGAGATGCGGGATTGTTGGACCACCTCAATTCCTCCCGGGATGGAGATGGGGGATTGTTGGACCACCTCAATTCCACCCATGATGGAGATGGGGAATTGTCAGCCAACATTGCATACAGACTTGATAGAGATGAGGGATTGTTGGACCACCTCAATTCCACCCATGATGGAGATGGGGAATTGTCAGCCAACATTGCATACAGACTTGATAGAGATGAGGGATTGTTCGACCACCTCAATTCCTCCCATGATGGAGATGGGGGATTGTTGGAGCACCTCAATTCCTCCCGTGATGGAGACGGGGGATTGTTGGACCACCTCAATTCCTCCCATGATGGAGATGGGGGATTGTTGGAGCACCTCAATTCCTCCCGTGATGGAGACGGGGGATTGTTGGACCACCTCAATTCCTCCCGTGATGGAGACGGGGGATTGTTGGACCACCTCAATTCCTCCCGTGATTGAGATGAGGGTTTGTTGGACGCCCTTGATTCCACCCGAGATGGAGATGAGGAATTGCAAGACAACCTCACACATGGAGATGATGGAGATGCGGCATTGTTGGACCACCAAGATTCCACCCGTGATAGAGATGAGGGATTGTTAGACCACCTCAACCCCTTCCTTGATGGAGATGGGCAATTGTCAGCCAACATCACATACAGACTTGATAGAGATGAGGGATTGTTAGACGACTTCAATTCCACCCGTGATGGAGATGGGGGTTTGTTGACAAAGCTCAACTGATGTTTCTGTCCAAAATTAGAATCCATTGCTCTTAATAGACACTTTACATCAGCAAAAGGCGAAAGAACAAAGTCTGATCGATAGCTGTAAATCACCAAACTGAAACGACGTGAAAAGGTTCGTTTTGTTTTTGAAAATAACGGTTGTCTGGTTGATCACGTGGTTCGAGTTGACCAATCAGGTGGCTTGGCGAGTTTCCACAGAAATCCGTTTGAAACATGATTCGATTGGAAGAACGTCAAACGAAGTTAGTGAGGTTTGTGTTGAGATTAAATTTAAAAAACGAGCTCATGGTAAAAGTTATGTTACCCGACGGTGTCAATGTTTGTTTATTCTGTGATTTGCAACGTCTTGGAAACATAGGAAGTGTTCGCGCATGCGCACGAACAAGATGACCTCGTGACGGAATGACGTGTTGTCGGACTCTCCAGATCACGTGACCAATCCCGCCGATCAGTTCGCGCATTTCAGTCATCGAGACGCGACACAAGACGACATTTTGAAGATTTAACCTTCATTAATTGTGAAGTTATAAATAAGTTGTGAAGTTTTATAATTGGGGTAAAGACGAAGCTTTCCAAATTTACAGATGACACAAAGCTTGGAGGTGAGGTGGGTCTCAGAGGGGATGGTGATGAGATACACGAAAGTATTGATACTTGTATAAATTGTCAGATGTAATTTAACCTGAGCGAGTGTGAGGTGTTGGCCTGGCCGGATTAACCACTCGGCCCCTGAGGCCCGGGCCTTGGCCGACGAAAATTTCCGAGATTTTTTTTTTTCAGTATTAATCACGTGACTCGACATGTGGAGGAAGGCTGAACACACCGTGAGGGAAGGCGGCTGGCACGCTGCCAGATCGTGATCGTCCACAACGAGCGTGGAACCACGTGATCACAATCAGCCAATCACAGGCGTCGCCGCCATCGTCTGGCTGATGGGTGGAGTCACGTTCCTGCTGAGTGTGAACATCCTGGACCCTCTTACCTTCCTGTGAGTTATCGAGCATCCTGACACTTGCAGTTCTTCGTTTTGCTCTTATTTGTCGTTTTTTATTTTTGATTATCGCCAACGGATATATTCGGCACCACGACAGTGGAACTTGTAAACACGACAAAAAGAAGAGGCGTCAAACAGAAACAAAAACACTGTCTGGATCCATGTTGAAATTTTTTTCACCTCACCAGAGTCGAGATGACCAAACGGAATGTGCACTTGCAGAGTCTTCTGATGTCAATGTCGAGGGATCAAGTAATCTCGCACTGGATCACATTTCGAAACCTGATGATACCAACACCGTCACATCGAGCAACGAGAGAAGCATTGGAACAACTGCAGCAAGTGCTGCGGCTCGTAGTTTCCATCCTGATCCTGCTGAATGGACTCTCTCCGCAGAACTCGTGGATAACTTCATCCAGAATCCTCCCTGCCAAGATAGGAACGTAGATTTCTCGTGTACGACCCGAGTGAATCCAGATAAAACACGGTATTTTCGGCGCGAACACTTTCAGCGGAAACTCACAAACGGGGAAACGGTGAACAGGGACTGGATGCTGTTTTCTCCATCAAACGGTAAACTTCACTGCTCCGTGTACAAACTCCTATGTCCCGACGGCAATGATCACGAAAGCCATCACAGTAATTTTCGAATCGGATTCAATGATTGGAAGAATGCCTCTGCCTGTCTCGAGCGTGGGACTGCCCATATTCTCGCAATGAGAAAGTCGCTCGAATTGAAGGTGACAGACAGGATTCACACATCATTTGAACAGCGGTCCCTCCACGAGGAAGCTTACTGGATCATTGTCCTGAAGCGAATTGTCTCTGGAATATCGTTCCTCGCCGAAAGAGGGCTTCTGTTCGGGGCACGACTGAGCAGCTGGGTTGTGCTAACAATGGAAACTATCTTGATTGTCTTGAACTAGTCTCAAAATTCGATCCATTTCTTGCCCAGCATCTTGAAGTGTATGGGAACAAGGGAAAGGGAAATGTATCGTACCTGTCATCAACAATATGCGACGAGTTTATGCTACTACAGGCCGAAGAAGTTTAATCTACCATCGTGTGAGAAATAAAAGATGCCAAATATTATGGTGTTTCCATCGATTTGACGCCAGCCGTTTCGCATATTGATCAGTTGACGGTAATATTTTGATATGTGATGCAAGATGGTAGCGCCGTCAAAAGGTTTCTGCAGTACATCGTCATTGAGCATCACGATGGTGAATATCTGTTTGGAAAATCGCAAGAGGTACTGGAAGCCAATGGGATTGATCTCATGGATTGTCGAGGGCAGTCTTGCGACAATGCAAGCAACATGCCTGGTGTCTATTCAGACGTACAAGCAAGAATCTGTAAAATTAATCCATTGGCTCAGTGGGTACATGTGCTGTGCACAGTTTGAATCCGTCAAATACTTTGGACTTATTCAAGCCGTGTATAACTTTATGTCAGCATCTCCCCAAAGATGGGCCATTTTAAATAAGTCACTCAATGAACGTGCCATCAAACTCAAATGTTTGTCCGAGTCTGATACGAGGGGGTCAGCTCGCGTGGACGCTTGTAAAGCGTTTTCCGCAAGCAACAAGGACGTAAAGAAGGCGCTAATGAAGATAGCCAAGCGCCCTAAAGACACTCCGTCAGTGAGACTGGGAGCCAAAGCATTGGCTGAGAAGATGGAACTGACCGAAACAGCAATCATGTTGCTCTGTCTGGTCTGATCTACTTGGCAACATTGATCGAGTAAACAGATGTCTCCAACAACCTGGAATAGATGTCGGGGTGGGTAAGCAGAATTATGATGCCCTCTATGGATACATAGAGTCGCTTCAAAATGATGAAAGATTTGATGCATTTCAGGACCGCACCAAAAAGATGGTTGAGACCATCCATCATTTACACTGATGATAATCGTCGGGTCAAGAGACGAAAGAAGGTGTTCGATGAAAATGACGAGGAAGAAGAAACCCCAAAATCTGGCAGGGAGAAGTTCAGAGTTGAGACGTACTTCTCCATATTCGATCGGCTTTTGACAAAAATCCACAGGAGAAGAAAGAGCTATCAGAAAATCACGGATCTGTTTGGATTCATCCCCACGGCAAACAGCCTCGACCATGATACACTCTCTCGCAGAGCAGAGAAACTGGTTTCAGCGTACCCTGCTGACGTTGTAATGGACATAGTTCAGGAAAGAGAACTTTGCTTGAAATACTCCAAGTTCATCGATGCATCGGACAAGCTCAATTACATTATTCACAACAAATTTGACACAGACATTCCCCAATATTTTTGTTGCCCTCCAAATATATTGTTCGATGTTTGCTGCGATCTGCGAGGGTGAACACTCCTTCAGCACACTAAAGCACGTGAAAAATTGTCTTCGGTCGACCATGGGGCAGCTGCACGTGTCCACGCTCGCTCTGCTCTATGTTGAATCCGAGTTGATGAAGCAAATCGATTTCTCCGAAGTGATCGCGTCGTTTGCCAACCAAAAGGCATGAAAGAAGGTGTTTCAGCAGGGTGGAATTTGAATATTCATACATTCCACGAATTTGTTTGCTGTATCTTTCGTTTCTCAATTTCGAAGCCGAATTGGATTTTACAGGCACTTGTATATTTGAAAGTCTGACAAATCGCCCTTTACCGCAGTCTGTTCCGATTTAATTTCATGATCAAAATCGTCGTTTTGGTCACTCTTGAATTTGGCCTTCGAAATTTCAAGGGCCTTGGCCTACGAGACCTTAATCCAGCACTGGGTGTTGGGGATGGGAAAGAACAATGAAAATAGAGATTACAGGACAATAGGGGTCATTTTGGATTGTGTCACACAGGAGAAGGATCTGGGGCTGGTAATATATATGGGAGGTAATCAGGCAGCTCCAGGTGGAGAAAATAGGGGTTTAGGTTGTATTTAGAGGGGGATCAATTATAAATCAAAGAGGTGGTGTTAAGATTGTGCAGGAATTTAGTGAGGGTCACATCGAGAATATTGTGTGTAGTTCTAGTCACCACAGTTCTGGGAGGACATTGATGCCACAGAGAGGGTTCAGTGAAGGATGACAAGATTGATTCCTGGCCGAGTTAGACTCAGCCACGAGGATTGGGTGAAGGAGACAGGGATTTATACATGAGAAAGCAGGAGGTTACGAGGAGATATGACAGAGATGTTTAACATAATGAAAGGTACAGAGACTCAGAGACCCAGTGCAGCTGCTTCATGCATCGATTGCCGTCACAGACACGAGGCTCGTGGTCCGTTTCTCACGACTCAACCAAGAACCAAAGTTCAGCGTCTTGCTTAACCATGGGAGACAAATCTCCTCAACACAAGGACAAGAATCGTGCCCCCTCTTCGTGCGTCGAGGGAAAGGCAGCCATGAAGCCCTGTTCTTACAGGCCATCTCCCAAACCCCATTATTTTTCGACTGCATCCGTTCCTTCCCTCAACTCAACTCTGCCTCGTACGTGCGCTTACCCTGAACTCCACTCTCCAACAATGTGCAACCAACCCCACTTCTTCGACGTCACACCGAACCATCGTTCGCCTCCGGGGCATGGCCTGCTTGCACGAAACTGAGGAAGGCAAGGCTTCTGACATCACGTGCATCAATCATCAGCCTCGGGGGCGTGAGTTTGCACGCCATCACCCTTGGAGGGGGGCCTTCTGCCTGCTCCGCACGTTTGCTTGTTTCCCATCATGGTTTTGGAAATAAAAAATATCAGGAAAAGTCACAGGGGGGCAACCATATTCTGGGGAAGCTTATTTTTAAACCCGAGCTGATTATCACCTTTTATTTCCATAAACCCCACCTTTCATGGCTTCACGCTGTGACGACCAAGGCATTTAGATCATTGGTATCTCCTGGGGTGAGGCTGAGTCTTTGGGCCTCTCACTCTCTCACTGCAGGCAGGTCATTGGTCTTTCTGTCTTCTACCGTCTCCTCTCCGGTCTCACTCCCCCCCCCCACCCCCGCTCTGTCTGTGATAGGTTCCCCTCCCCCCCCCCACCATATTTCTGTAAGTCGCTCAAGTTATGCCAGCAACCCCCTTCTGGTAAAACTCTTAAAATCTCTGCTCACCTTCACTCTTTCATTCCTCTTTTTCCCCGCCTTTGGAATACACTCCCACACTCTTTCAATCCCATTCTTCCCTCCAGGTCTTCAAAACAGCTGTTCACCACCACCTCATGTCTTCCCCCATCCAAAACCACAATCTTTTCTACCCCCATTAATCCACCCGAAACACACCTCCTTCAAATTTCCTGCCTTCCTTCCTGAAAGTCCCCCCCACCCCCGCCACCCCATTTGGTGACATGTACTAATGAAGCTCACAATTTCCTTACTTAATTACATTGACATGTCTCCCACACGTCACCGTCCAAGCAACCCAATTCAATCCTAAATTCTCCATTAAATTCTTCCATCGACCCCACAACCGAAACAATATATGATGATAAAAAAGATGATCTTTATCGGACGTTTTTCGAGTTTATCTTTGTCGAAACTACATTTATCACAAGGATCCACCACCCACTTTTAATACTTAATCTTTGCTTCTCATAAAGAAATGAAAATCCCAGAGGGTTTATTTTCATCGGTTAATTTTCAGTAAAAACATGAAATGAAGAGGAAATCAAAGAGTTTTCAAATTAATTAAACCAAGAATTTTCACAGAAAGATTTGTTTTCTGATCTAATTGTTGTTGAATATTCATCGATGGCCCAACTCATTTGGTCTGCATTAGGTTCAGACAATTTAAAAAGGGAAAAGATTTCAATGAGCACAGAATCGACTTGTGTTTTTAGGGAAGATCCATTTTTTTGTGTTTGCAGCTGGATGCAATTCCTGGAGCAAGCTTGCAAGAAGCAGAAGCTACATGGCTGCTCCGACCACTTCGAGAAGTGGCAGGGCCCACGCTGTCCGCATCACAATGAAAAAAAAAAAAGTCATGAAGATCATGTTTTCAAACTGAAAATGTCACTTCCAGGTATTGCCCACAGCTTCAATCTCCTCACCTTCTATCATTGCACCTTTTTCTACCCCGTTTCCAGTGCCCCACTCCGTTTCTTGCTGCGGTCACATTTACCTTTGAATTTTCTTCACAGCTCAGAGCAAAATGGAAGTTGTGTATCTGTTGGTTGTATTGTAAATCGAGCAGCGCTGTGGCCAGCTATACCTGTCAACACAGCTTAAGGCCCTGTCACCCCTTGACGATTTAGCCAACGTATGCCTGACGTATGCAGAATTGGGCTAAAACGCTGGCACACGTCGAATACATTATGGGTAAGTTTGCATGCGTCATAGTACGCTGGCATACGTCGTAGTTCTCCGAGCTGTTAGACAAATTTTCCATGCTTGAAATTTCCCGACGTATGCCAGCGAAAAACTCACACGTTCTGCATAACGCTGGCATAAGTTATCGGCACGTAACGCGATCGTTGACACACGTCGACACACGTAACTTAAGTTACTCATAAGTCGAAACACGTCGAGGTCATGTTTAGCGTACCCGAAACTTATTTCTAACCAATGAGTAACGTGTTCGAGGCACGTTACGCGATCGTTGACACAAGTCGACACACGTTACTTGTTAGGAACTCATATGTCGAAACGCGTTAAGGTAATGGTTAGCGTCAGTGTTCCAGACTCCCTGTTTTTTTTTTCTTCGGTATGACAGTGATGTTGACACTTCGATTTCTTGTGCGGTTTCAATATAATATAATTAAAAGGATGCCGCTCAACGATTTAAATCATAACCGCACTACAAATTGAAGTGTCAACATCACCATCATACCGAAGAAACAAAAATTATTAAAAATAATAAAAACCAGGGAGTCTGGAACACTGACGCGAACCATTACCTTAACGTGTTTCAACCTTTGAGTAACATACAAGTAACACACGCATTTGACACACGTATGTCGAAGTGTGTCAAAGATCGCTTAGCTTGTCTGCAACTTATGCCAGCGTATGCAGAATGTGTGTCATACGTCGAGTACTGTACGTCGATAAATTTTCAACATGCTGAAAATTTCTCCACGTACTCGGTGTACAATGACGTATGACAGCGTACTACAACATATGCCAGCGTGTTCTCAACGTATACAAAACTTACCCATAACGTATTCGACGTGTGCCAGCTTGGTTCGGCAAATTTTTCATACGTCGGCATATGCTGGCTAAAACGTCAAGGTGTGACAGCGGCTTCACACTTCGATGTCTAGTGCGGTTCTGATTTGAATCGTCGAGCCGCAGCCTATGAATAGCCTACGCCACGTGATCGTCGGCGATACGCTGCCACGCTATGCAAAAGTTATACTATCGTTGGGCATAGGTTGTGAACGCTGACAACACGCTGAGCATTCATTGGTATAAGTTATCTATATGTGATTGAAACGTTCTGTGTACGTTACTAATACGTTATGCATACGTCCAACACGTTATTAGAGGCCCAAAACTTTTTTAAAAAATCATCAATAGTTAAGCGGACGCCAGCGTTTTACAAACATTTTGAAACCTTGCCATACGCTGGCTAAAACGTCAAGGTGTGACAGCCCCTTTAGATTGAGGCCATGCTTGCCCCATTTGATCAATTCACATCCTCATTGTACGCCTCATGGTTTCATTGTGCACTGCCACACCACATGACCCATGTCGTCATTGTTTTCACACTGCATGCACCATTGGTATCGGATAATATGTATAAAGTTTCACATGGTGAGGTGAAGCGGTTTCTTCCATGAGCCGAGACCATGTAGATATACAAATATATTGTTGTTGTTGTTGTACTGCAAAACGGCATAACTCAAAGGCAATGGCACCCGACATGCAGTGATCCCCAAGCAGTTATTACATGAGTATTCATGGAGTTCGTCCTTCCCTCATGTGTCGTGGGTTCAGGAGACAAAGTCCGTTGCGTGGGGTCTCGTAGTTAGGTCTAATAAATATCTATGACTCATACTCTTCCCTGTACTCTAACCCTTTCCTTTTTGCCATGGTACACGACAAGCATGTAAGCACACACGTCATTCAATTGGCAATTGTTAAAAAGCACACCGCGATGCCTTCTGTGCCTCCGATCATGCCCCATCTCTGCTGCACACTAAACAACCCGCACACGAGAATTTGCACGCCATTATTTAATTTAAATCTGCATGCCAATTCCCAACTGGCACCTCACCTAACTCCACAACTCGCTCACCAAATTTCACCACTTTGACCACAAATGCCTCCCGCACACGGGAAAAATATTCCCGCTCTCCCTCGTACCTCTGCATCGCTACAATTCGCCACTCTTTTGAGGAGCACCACGCGTCAGAGTGTGCTTGGTCCCGCACGATGCTCAACAATGCAAGAAACGCTAAGAGCTCCACCGCATCTCACCGTGAGCGTCCGGAATTGATACAGCCTTCATCCAGTTTTCAGACCACGGCAAGACCGAGGGCAACAAGGAGGGTTTCGGGCCCTGGGTGTGCATCAGAAGGGTGATCCAGGAGTTTGGTTTGGGTCCCGGGTGTGCATTTTGGCTCGTGAAGGAGCCCGTGGGTGGCGGAGAAAGCCCGCTGCCATCCGACATTCAGACTGCACTTGGTGCACATTCAGGGCCGGGTGTAGGCTTGGGGAGCTTGCCCCATGTTAAGTCAGGAGCTCCAAGCCGTGCCGGAGCTGGGAGGCATCTGAGCCGGTTTCCCGTCCCAGAGCCTGGCAGGGCGTGGCAGGACCGCTGTGGCCCAATAGAGGTGCAGGATTTGGCCCACATTGCATCGCTTTCCATTCCTCGCCCCATCCTTCGCCTATGGCTTTTAAAAGGGGTAGCGTGGAGTCGTTCGAGCCTCTTATTCAGAACATTATTTGTGTCCGATTGCCGGCCAGAATGCGCTTCTTCTTGGAGAACTTCATCCTCGAGAACCTGATCTGAGGTGATTGCCATCCTTTGTCAATCCCTGCCTTGCTGTTGACGTCCTGCCACCCCTCTGCACAGGCAGGCGAACCAGTGAGGTTCGAGACTAACCAGTGAGGACAAGTGCTTCCCAAGTTATGGCCATTTATTTATCAACCAATGACAGGACATGTTGCTGTGTGGGCGCGGCCGAAGAGAAGGGGAAGAAGGGGAAGAGAACCTCAGCCGCGTTCCCCATTACGGGTAACAACGTACGGACTTCCGGATAACGATGACTTCGTGTTTTCTAATAATTTCTCGATTACTTATGCGCATTTATAGATAAACACAATTCCCCAAGTTATGATCGTTTTCATATTTGACGGCGCATAAATTTTGGTAACATCAGAGTTCGCTGGTATGCTCCGAAGCAGGAAGTAAATTTTTTTTTGCATGTAAGTTTCCTCCCCCCCCCCCTCTTCTCTTTGTGTTTTTCCTTGCGATGACATTGCGAAAAGGCAAAATATGTTGGCACTAATTGAATAATTGGCCATTAAACCTAAATTGTGAATAATCGTAACTGCGATATGCGAACTTCCGGACAGTGAGGACTTAACTTCCGGACTTCCGGATAGTGAGGACTTAACTTCAGGACTTCCGGATCGTGACGAGTACTCTATTCTTTCTCAATTTTTTTCTTGATTTATCGACTTACTGTATTTTTCTTTCTCGATTTTCTTAAACACAATGTCCCAATCCAGTCAGTGATGATGACTGTATTCTTTCTCGATTTTTTTTCTTGATTTATCGACTTACTGTGTTCTTTCTTGCTCGATTTCTGTACTTTCTCGATTTTCTAAAACACAATGTCCCAATCCAGTCAGTGATGATGACTGTATTCTTTCTGGATTTTTTTTTCTTGATTTATCGAGTTACTGTATTCTTTCTTTCTCGATTTCTGTACTTTCTGGATTTTCTTAAACACAATGTCCCAATCCAGTCGTCGGTTACGAGAGCGAAGGAACGGCCTGTGTGGTTGTTGTTTCTGGCACGCGGTTTGAAAGTTTTTTTTTTGTTTTTTTTGCACGTACGGGCCCGCACGAGTTTAAATAAATGCACATTGATCACATGTACGCATCCTAGAAATGTCCCTTGAGCAATAGATCAAAACTATAGACTAATAAAATTTGTAACATGCCAAAAATCTATTATTATGCAAAGTTGCTACCGACATTAACAAAAAATCTATTTTCTGCTGTAACTTACTTACTATGCATGCAAACCTGGCAAATGAGATGTCTGGACCTACGTTTTCAGGGTCAAGAAAAGTGATTAAGACATATTTGAAGCATTTTAATTAATGTTTACATGGTTAACGATGTTTATTAATAAAATGCAGAAGTTGAAGTTGCTAGTCTGTCATCACAAAAACTAAACAAAGTTCTGTCATGCTGCTTCGTGAACAAATTCCAGTCAGCATCAACAGTTTTCAGGAATGCCGAACATCTTTTTGGCATATCACATTGTATTCATGCAAGGAGTCTGATCATTAATCTGTTGCTGGCATACACACATTGATGTGCATCGTAATCCTGAATTCCGGCATGTGCAGCGTCGAGTCTTGCATTGTTTCCGACATGCGTAGGCTACCATCTCGAGGAAACTGCCTGGAATGGGACTCAATGCCAACAGTATGTGTTGCAGTCCTGATTCCTCAAGTCTCCATCCCATTTCAGAGGGTGCAGGGAGCTCAGGTGTGGGGCAGTGGGAATTTCTCCATTTCATTGCTTGATGGTGTACTCTCATCAAATGGAAACTGAGCGCATCACTTGTTGGTGCCATGGCTTCTGGTTTCCCCTCTTGGAAAACAATAAATGCCGTGCTGCATCTGCAGAGTCTGTTGTGTGCACATTGTATATTATGCAGACAAAGGTTTCTGAAGATTTGATGGTTTCCTCTGTGAGTTCACCAATGGCCAAGTTCTTCAGCAATTCATGGTGCTCTTTGAAGACCTTCTATGATGATCGTTTGGTGTGATTCGCTGTGTAGGAGATTTGCTGAAGCAGGCATCGTCGACGGGTGCTGTGAATACTGGCTTGCATTTTCCAGGAGTTGTACTGACAGGATGCAGTTCCTCCAGGCCATTTGGCACAATCAAAGTATGTCTTGTGGATAGCTCGAGATTTTAAAGAGAAGAATCAGTTTGGCCTCGTTGCCATGCTGCCATTTGAGTTGCATGGAAGGTATTCTTTCCATCAAGTGTTTCATCAAGGATGACAATGTTATCACAGGTGTCGTCTGAATTTATTTGCCTCAATGTTTGGTGGAATGATGGCACCAGTTGCTTTGTCCAATGATTTGAGAGTGCTCTCAGCCAAGGAAGTGTCGACTTGCAATATCTGTTCATAACTCAGGCACTGCCCTGCCTTGTTGAACAATCGTACTAGGTCTTTTGACCGCGTAGCTTGATGAAGAGTACTTGCAAGACCAATATGTTTTGGAGTCCATTTTTTGCCACCACTTACGGAGTTGACAAGATCTTGTGCCACACTCAGAAAGAAAGGTTGTTTCAAAAGCAGGGACTGAAATTTCTCAGCAACCACTCAAGCCTTTGGATAAACCATGAAAAATATCATTTTTGGAACCTTACATATGAACGGCGGAGGTGCAAGTCACAACTGCCAGGTTCAAGTGAAAAGTTTGTTTGATCGTAAACAAATGGATGTACTTTTACTCTGGGAAACGCGCATAACTGAAGATGTGGAGTATGATTGGTGTCGCCTCTTTAAGGGACAGTGCTTTTTTTTTTTAGTAATTTGTCTTCTTCTTCTGCTGGTGTGACCTTTTTATTCAGACCTGGGCTCGTACCTGAATCATGCCATTTCCAAGAGGTTATCAAAGGCCGGTTCATCTCTCGAGAACCGGTCATTTATAATTTCCATTTTACACTATTCAATGTGTATGTGCCCAGTGAGTGTGCAGAACGAAGAGCCTTCTTTTTGTCTTTCATCAGACAATTTCGCTCAATTGATATCAATGATTGTATTTGCATGGGGTGGGTAATTTTAATTGCACCGTTGAACCTGTTTTCGACAGAAATACAGCAGAACCTCACCCCAAATCCTATGCTGATTTGTCTATTTTTTTTCAGCAATAGGTTTGTGAGATGCATGGAGGCAATGTCACCCCAACGAATCTCAATATACGTTGGGACGTTGGGCAAACGGGAGAGCATCCTTTGCGAGACTTGACCGGTGGGACATAAACTCGCATTTCAGGAATGCTGTTTTCTCTCCAGTTTACTTTCCATCCTTATTTTCCCATCATCATTTCGTTACCATGGGCCACTTTTTCCCCTCAACCCTCACATAAAAGTACGTACTGGAAATTCAACACCAATCTTCTTGAAGAGACTTGGTTTAGAAAAGGCTTCGATACCTTTTGGGGTATCCAACACTCAAAAAAGCCTCTTTCTTCATTAGAGTTATGGTGGGGCAACAAAAAACCACAGATTAGAGTGTTTTGTCAGCAGCTTGTTTCAAATGTTACCAATGTTAATAATACAACAATGGCTCTGTTAGAAGCTGATATCCTACAGTTTGAGAGTAAAGTGGCCAGATATAGAAACAGGAGAGACCAAAGGGTATTAGTTGAAAAGACGATCCAATTGAGAGAACTGACGCAAGAGAAAGCAGCAGGGATGTTAATCAGATTAAGGATAAACATCAAGGTTTTAGATACTCCCAGCAAATCCTTTTTCCAAATGGATTTTGTCAACAAATCACAAAAGACTGTTTTTTCTCTGCTCGACTCAAGAGGAAACATGGTTGTTAACTCCAGTGATGCACGGTTGTGGATTCGAGATTATTTTTTAAAAATGTATGCAAAACATCCTGTTTGTGAGCAAACTCTGGGACTTTTAACTTCTCACTTTCCTTCCATCACTGAGCCCCAGCACCTGAGCTTGGACTCACCAATCACATTGTCTGAGCTAACGCAGGACCTTGCTGGATTGAACTCGGGGAAAGCGCCTGGAATTGACGGCTTACCGGCAGTGTTTTTCTTGGCTTTTGGGACCTTTTGAGCCCTGAGTTATTGAATGTCCTGGAATCATCTTTGGGAAATGGAGAACTGCCTCTAAGTTTTAGAAGAGCAGTGGTGTCTCTTCGACCAAAGACTGGAGACTTACGGCAGATGAAGAACTGGTGACCGGTTTCGGTATTTTGTACGGACTACAAAATATTGTCAAAAGTGTTGGCCAGTCGGTTGACGATGGTAATTGTTGATCTCGTCCACTCTGATGAGAACTACTGTATCCCGAACAGATCAATTAAGATAATATTTTTTCGATCAGAGATTTGCTGGAGTGTGATTCCATGGAAAAAGAATTTGGGATAATATTTCTTGACTTATAAAAGGCATTTGATAGTGTTGATCATGTGTTTTTGCATCGTGTGTTGAAAGCATGGAGTGTTGGTACCAATTTTCGGGCCTATGTATCCTTCCTGTACAGCAACATATTTAGTATTTTCAAAATTAATCATGAACTCATCTCTCCTTCACAAGTGCAGAGAGGGGTGAGGCATGGGTGCCCCGTTTCTGGATTATTATTCTCCTTGGTTATAGAACCACTTCAAATTCTATTCAGGAAAAATCTTCCAGGAATAACTGTATCCAGACGGATTCCTTCGATCGTTGTATCACCATATGCAGATGATATCACTGTGGTCATTAAGAATGACAATGATATCTCTGCATTTGTTGGTGTTTAAATCTCTTTTACTTGGCATCTTTGTTGAACTGTAACTGGAACAAGAGTAAAGCCTTCTGGGTTCCCAGTCTTAAAAACAATCCGCTGGGGACACGGTTGGTACCACCGGTGCATTTTCCTTCAAAGTTAAAATGGGTGGAAGCGGGAGTTAAATATCTCGGTGTATTCCTGGGATGCCTACTCTATGTCCTTCAAAATTGGGATGGGATGGTTGATCATGTTAATAACAGATTAGGACTCTGGAAGAGAGCCCTTCCCCACCTTTCCCACAGAGCTTGGGTTCCAGTTGTAAATAATTTGGTTGCCTCATCTTTGTGGCATAAGTTTATCTGCCTCCAACCACCGGAAGTGTGACTGAAGGCTGTTCAAAGGCCACTGGTTGTTTTTTTTCTGGAGTGGGTTTCACTGGTTACAGCCAATTCTTATATGCCATCCTTTGGCTGAAGGTGGCCAAGGACTTGTCGACACAAAAAGCCGCATCATGGCTTTTCAGCTGTGCTCCACTCAGATGTTGATGCAGGACGAACAGCTGCCTCGCCGCCTTCTGGGCCGTCACAATTTGCAGCAAGCAAGTGGGCTCGGTTTCAGCCTTGAACTCTTCTTGATCAAACTCCAGCATGTCGATATATCTCATCTTTCAACATTTTATCAGAGTCTTTTGAATGATTGGCAGAGCCTTTCGGTTAGTCGCCCGCAAGAAACTTATGCTACATACATGTTTGTGGAAGAACCACTATTTTACAACCCATTGTTTCCTGCAATTCCTAGAAGCCGTGACCTTTATCAACACTTTATCAGCAGGCAAAATCAAAATACGACACCTCCGCCACAATTCCCGGTTGGGGTGGAAAACAGTTCTGGAGATAGCAGATATGACAATAATACGATCAAACAGGAGGATCGGCAAAATCCTCAGAGAAATTGTGAAAAAAAAGTTCTCAACTCGAACTAAAATGGACTGAAGAAAAGTTTTTGACAACAAATGAATCTGGGTTTCTTGGGTTAATTGTACAACCGAGTCACAGAGATTGAGCCACCATTCGCTGAGGAAAAAATATTTTTTCAGAAATATACAGAAAGGACCAATATAGACTGTCTTCTCGAGTCTACTCGAGGACTCTCCATTGAATGGAGTGCCCAGGTGGAAAAGACTAATGCCGGAAGGACTCCCATCTGAGCCTCTATGGAACTCATTCTATAGGAAGCTGGTTGATAAAAGGACTGGAGACTTATAGTGGCGACTCGCACATTGGGTTATTCCTTCGAATAAGTTGTAAAGTAATTTTTCTCCCATATCCGGGTGCTGCCCTTTCTGTATTTGTATAGAGGATTTGTTCCATGCATATGTTGACTTCAAGGCTTGTGCCATTATTTCAATGGCTGAACCATATGGCAAAAAATTTGCAAATTACCTTCTCACTAAGATTGTTTATTTTCGGGTGGAAAGAACAAGTAAACTCTTTATTTTTGTTCTTCGTAGCCACAGCAAAAATGGCGATTTTATTTATCGAGGAAGGAGAAATTGAAAGGAAAGCCGATTGTGATGTGCAATGTTTTGTTTTTTTTTCAATGCCTTAATAACAGCAAAACTGAAACGTGAATTTTGTTTTTCTAAAAGTGAAAAGAGTGTTGATGAATTTAAGAAGTCTTGGTGTCATGAGGGGATTTGCAAAGTTCATGAAAAGAATTTATTGATATCCCTGTAGTTTTTCTTTGATTGGTTTGGAATGTTTCATTGAGTTTTGAGTATTTATTGTTTACATTGAATTGTTGAAAGTATAAATGTATGGCTACGAAATTGAATCTTTTCACCGACTGGCACACATATTGATATATATGTATATGTATATATATATATATATATATATATATATATATATATATATATATATATATATATATATATATATATATATATATATTTAAATTGTTTTGTGACAAAAAGATTCAAAAGTCTTTCTCTTTCTCTTTCTCTTTCTCTCTCTCTCTCTCTCATCTGTTCTCTTCTTGTGTATGGCAGCTTAGCTGCCGGGAAACTATATTTTTTGGAGCGACGTTGTGCTGCTGATGTTGTGCCCCTCTCCCAGTGCATTGGTACTCACTTTGCTGACCTCGGAAGGAAGACAGGCTCAGTCGACCCCACCTCGTGTAAATTCAGCAGCCGACGGGGCTCAAACTTATGACCCTCGGATCCCAAGCCAGCCACCCAAACCACGAAGCCAACACCAGACTGGACTGCAGCATGCATACGTGCAGGCAGACCTTTGCCACATAGATAGCATGGATTTCAAATACTCCTGCCCCAGGTTTCCAAAGTATCCATGTGTGTGTGTATGTGTTTGGTCATGAAGCATAACATATTCTCAAAGGCAATCTCTCTCCCTCTCTCTCTCCCTTTTCTCTTTCTTTCTCTCTCTCTATGTGTCTCATACCCTCCCTCCCACAGTGTATCGCATGTTTAGTGAGGCATCGCTTTCCCAACCTCCCCCCCCGCATTTTCCTCACTCTTCCTCACCCCCTTCTAGTTTCCCCTCCCTTCTCTCCATACTCTCTGCCTTCCCTCCCTCCTCTCTGTCCCTCCTGTCTCTTCTCCCCTCCACCCCCAATATCCCAGTCAGTGAAGCGACACATTGTATTTGCGAGTTGACAATATTTTCATACATGTGCCATCGCCTATTAAATCAGGTATCATCATAATTTTCCCATTTTTCGTGTGCATCAGCACCAAGTATCAATCATGACAACCTAATGTTCAAAGTTTGTCTTTACAAATTGACAGAAGACAACACCATGAGAGTGGATCCTGATTCCAAGGCAAGGCTTTTTGAGGAGGCCAAATTAAAAGACCCCTGCAAGATGAAGTTGGGTTCACCAAGGAGAAGCCTTCATGAAGGTAAGCCGTTAATTATCTTGAAAAGGGTTCATGAAATTTACCAAAATACCCAGTTTTCAATCATTTACTCCCTCAGAGTTCCCTCAGGACGCATGTAAAGTTTTGAGCTGCTCAGTTTCATGGTTTTGGAGTTATGGAGGAGACACACATACACTTATTATTCTTCATGTTAATGACTTTCAAAAGTCATCTGACATCGAGTCATTTATATTATTCACTGACAATGCAAATATTTTCTGATCATTTCAAGACCCTGACTTCCTTCTTTATACAGCAAATGGTGAGTTAAAGCTTGTTCATGAATGGATACGGGCAGATAATGTTCTTTTAATAGAGATACAATTAACTACATGCTGGTGAGCAATTCAATTCCAGAGCTTCCTGGACATATTAGTATTGGTTTTATACATCAAGACAGGGTTGACCCGACTCAATTTCTTGGCTTGTTCATTGATCCTAATTTATCAACAAAAGAATATTCCGACGATCGACACAAGTTTCTCTCACCAAATGTTTGTGTTCCATACAAGTTGAAGGGTTTTTCTCAGTACATGTGTTCCCTGTCATATTCTACCCTTATGTTACCTTATTTAAACTGTTGAATTTTATCTTGGGTGGGTAAATGTATCAAATACCCACAGGGAGAGAATTTTATTGATTCAAAACTGAGCACTCAGAATTGTTACTAACACTGGTTTTCACTCTCATACTGATGTGTTATTTCTCAGAAATAAGGTTTTGAAAGTTGATGATTTGTTCCATTCAAATTTCGGTAATCTCATGTTTCAATTGAATACTCATATGTTACCTCATGCTACGGAATCTTTATGAACCAGAAACAACCTTACGTGAAACTTACGTGAAGCAGGATGGAGGGTCAATAAAGAAAAGACGAAGCGAAACGGGAAAACAGTTCACACAATGCACATTTATTTCCCGGCACACGGAAAGCACATATATACAGTCAAAATGCACAAATAGCAACCAAAACAAAAGCAACAACGACACAGAGTTAATACTGACTACGCACACACACACGGCAACACTTATACAGCTTTACTTTACAGACGGCGCCAACACACATTTACACCAAAGCAAAGGAAAGAAGCCACCCTCACAGACAAGGAGGCAGACGGGCCCGTAGGCCAAATGTGCGCGGGACCTAGAGGAACGGCCAGGTCCGCGAGACCGGGTGGGTCTTACCCGCGTCCTCATGACGCGTTGGCGGGCAAGCCGCAAATGTGGCCGCGCGGCTGTGCCCCGACTCCGTGCTCCTTGGCAGGTTTCGTTGGCACGACGTTTGGAGTGGGGTGGGAACGGGCCCCCTTTTGCACTATCTCAGCGCGGGGGGAAAGGGGGAATTGTTGATGCCCTGGGGGAGGAGAATGGCTGGCTGGCTTGGGTCCCGCGACGAGACGAGCGATTCCCCACACCGTAACCTCGTCGCCGACCGCCGTCCTTCTCGCCTCGGACCCGAGCTCCTTTTCCTCTTCCCACAACTCTTCTCAGCCGACTCCAGAACCCAACTCACTTCATTCGCCTTGCGCTCGCCTTCTTATAGGCTGGCAGAAGCAGCTAATATGCAAATATTCAGATCAGAATGACCTCGGGGGCGGAGCCACGCTCGCCCATTGGTCGGAGGAAACAGGGGCGTGAATCTCCCCTGACCCTAGAATTTGCATATATCGACTTCACACACACACGCCTGGAGGCGGGGCCAAGCTGCCCCGCGCTCGCTAATTGAACAGAGGAAAAGTGGGCATGTAGAGTTTTTGATCCGAATTTTCCCTCAGAAAGGCCGCTATTTGCGTTCGCGGCTCGGTGCGCTCGGCATCAAACGCCGAACGAGCCCGAGACAGCCCGACGTTCAGTGTTTGCAGGTGGTGCGGTTGTTGGTCGTAGAAGGAGGGAGGTGAAGGTGGTGGAGGGTTTTCGATGGTGAGGGTTGATGGTTATGGTGCCGTTGGGAATGGCAGTTATGCGATGTTTGCGGGAGCGTTTGATGGTGGCGGTGGCGTGGTTGTTGTGTGATGGCGGTTGAGACGTGGTTGGTTCAAAGTAAAGATAGAACAGAAAAAATGGCTAACTCAAAGGATCGCAGCCCGGATGAATCACATAAATTCCCTCTATACAACAGGTTTGGGCTAACTACACATGCACCTTATCGAGATATCTCACCTGAGAGTCCTAAATGGCGGTTTGCGATTTTCCACAGCCGTAACACTATGTTCCATACAAAAAGCACCCAACTATATTCCTTACAGAGTCCATAACTATATTCCTCACAAAGAATGCCCAGAACTATGTTCCTTACAAAGTCAATAACTATATTCCTCACAAACAATGTCCATAACTATATTCTTTACAAAGTCTACAACTATATTCCTTCCAAACAAAGTCCATAACTATGTACCTTACAAACAAATTCCATAACTATATTCCTCAGGAACAATGTCAATAACTATATTCCTTACAAAGTCCATTACTATATACCTTACAAAGTCCATAACTCGGTACCTTACAAAGTCCATAACTATGTACCTTACAAACAAAGTCCATAATTATATTCCCCACGAAGTCCTTAACTATGTTCCTCACAGAGAGAGCCCATAACTACGTTCCTTGAAGACAGAGTCCATAAATATGTTCTTTGCAAACAAAGTCCATAACGATGTTCTTTTGGGAAAAAGACCATAACTATATTCCATACAAAACGGTCCATAACTATGCTCCTTACAGACAGCATCCAAAACAATGTTCCTTGCAGACAAAGTCCATAACTATGTTTCTTCCAGACAGAGTCCATAACTAAGTTCCTTACAGGCATAGTCCATAACAATGTTCCTTACAGGCATAGTCCATAACTATGTTCCATTCAAAAAGTCCATAACTACCTTCCTTACAGACAGAGTCCATAACAATATTCCTCACAAAGAAAGTCAATAACAATGTTCCTTACAAACAACGTTCATACCTATGTTCCTGACAGCCAGCGTCCAAAACAATATTCCTTGCACACAGTCCATAACTATGGTCCTAACAAAGTCTACAGAAATGTTCCTCACAAACAAAGTACAAAACAAAGTACAAAACTAAGTTCCTTACAAACAAAGTCCATAACTATGTTCTTTCAGGACAAAGTCCAAAACTATGTTCCATACAAAAAGCACACAACTATATTCCTTGCAGAGTCCATAACTATATTCCTCACAAAGAATGTCCATAACTATATTCCTAACAAAGTCTACAACTATATTACTTCCAAACAAAGTCCATAACTATGTACCTTACAATCAAATTCTATAACTATATTCCTCAGGAACAATGTCAGTAACTATATTCCTTCCAAAGTCCAGAACGAGGTACCTTACAAAGTCCATAATTATGTCCCTTACAAATGAAGTATATAACTATATTCCCAATGAAGTCCATAACTATGCTCCTTGCAGACAGTGTCCATAACAATGTTCCTTACACAGTACATAACTATGGTCCTTACAGACAAAGTCCACAACAATGTTCCTTACAAATAAAGTGTCCAAAACTATGTTCTTTCGGGACAAAATCCAAAACGATGTTCCATACAAAAAGTACATCACTATGTTCCTTACAGAGTCCGTAACTAAATTCCTCACAAAGAAAGTCTATAACTATGCTCCTTAGAAAGTCAACAACTATATTTCTTACAAACAAAGTCCAGAACTATGTTCCTTTCAAACAAAATCGATAACAATGTCAATAACTATATTCCTTACAAAGTCCAAAACTATGGACCTTACAAACAAAGTCCATAACCATGTTCCTTTCAAACAAAATCCAAAACAATGTCAATAACTATGTTCCTGACAAACAAAGTCCATAATGATGTTTCTTCCAGACATAGTCCCCACCAATGTTCCTCACAGACAGAGTCCATGCCAAAGTTGCTTGCAGACAGAGTCCATAGCCACCCGGCAGCAAGCGGCCATGCGCAAGAACAGATAAAACATTCCTTACAGACAAAGCACGCGCACGCACGCACACACAATAATTTCAAGGATTGCTGTAAATAATGTTACTTTTACAACATCCTATATTCAACTTAATTTACATTGTTGATCTCAAAACATAGTTCCTTTACCTAAAGTAAGAACCCTAACTGTAAGCAACTGAATAATTTTCTGACCACATGGATCATCAGCTGTGCACCGTTATTCTGGAGGTTTCGATCCTTTCAGCCCAAAACCTCTCCAAACGGTGGATCGACAAGCTCGGTCATGGATCTACATCAGTGGATCCACAACTTCAGTTGCATCCAAGCAAGCAGTAGAATACAAATCAGCCATCTTTAATGAGATCGCAAAATAAAGTGAGAGGCACATGTATGCCATAATGCACTGTGCTTTTGCCAGGTTTTAACAAAATCGGACCGTGCATGTCTGATAAATGGTGGGGACACATTTAAGCAACAAAATGGCCACCAGTCGGCCATCTTGGATCTGATCTCGAAAAGAAACGAGGTGCACATGTAAGCCTTTATTCCTTATCTGGGTATCAAGTTTGAACAACATTAGTAAATGCATGTCCGAGAAATAATTGAGGACGTGTTCAACATCGGGATTTTTACAACAAAATGGCTGCCAGTCAGCCATCTTGGACCTGATCTCGAAAAATAAAAGGGTTGCAGACGTAAGCCTTCATTCATTATCTGTTTGCTTAATTTGAAGAACATTGGTAAATGCACGTCCGGAAATGGTTGAAGACGTGTTCGACACTGGGTTTTTTACAAATAAAATGGCTGCCAGTCGGCCATCTTTGATTGCGTCGTGAAACAAAATGATGTGCATATGTATACCATCACTTGTCTTTTTGCTCAGTATGAATAAAAATCGGTCCATAGATGTCTGAGATATGGTTGCGGACGCAGGTACACGCACAGACGAAAATTGAGATCAAATCCATAAGCCCCCATTTTGGACTATGTCCAACAGGGGCTAATACATCTGTCAAACTTACAACTCAATTTTATTGGAGTGATGATGGGTGGAAGTAGTGGAGATTAGAAAAGTGGGGCAGGTAAAGGGCCAGGGTGTTACAATAAAAATGAACTTATTTTTGGTGGGGGGAAATGGTCGGCGAAGGTGGTGGGGAGAAGAATACACAACCACAAACTATCCGTTGAAAAGACCATCTCATGGACCTCACACTCTGCACAGGTGTA
>NC_140963.1:111020717-111030717 GCF_056783735.1 Eptatretus burgeri | reverse complement strand
AATGCTTCAGTGCCTTAAAGCTGAAAGTGGAAGAGAATCTACATTGGTACTTAAAAGAGCATCAGATACTAGATGGTCTGCAAGGACCGATGCCACAAAAGCCTTGTCTGAAGGGTACATCTATTTTCAAGAAGCTTTGAAGTTAATCGCAGAAAATGTAAATCAGAAGGTTGACACATTATGAGGCAAAAGCTATACTCAAGCAGCTATCAAAACTGGAAACAGTTCTCTTGGCAGACTTCTGGGCTGTCATACTAGAGAGGTTCAATCAAGTCAGCAAATCACTTCAGCATGAAACACTGGAGCTTCAATCAGCTGTTAAACTTCTTGCATCACTACTGGAGTTTTTGATGTCACTGCGGAATTAGTTTGAAGTGTTTGAAAATAAAGCAAAAAACAAAGTGGAAAATACAGAATACCACAACGAACAAAAACGAGAGCATAGGATAAGAAAACAGATCAAAAACAAATCACTGTTCACCTTCACTCTTTCATTCCTCTTTTTTCCCACCTTTGGAATAAATTCACTCACTGTTCAATCCCATTCTTCCCTCCAAGCCTTCAAAACAGCTGTTCACGACCACCTCTCATCATCCCTCATCCAAATCCTCGATCTTTTCTACCCCCGTTAATCCACCCCAAACCCAACTCTTTAAAATTCCCTGCTTTCCTTCCTGAAAGTCCCTGTGGTGTCCATCTTGTATTCCCCATGTTCCCCACCCCATTCTTCTCCCTTCCACAGATCTCCTAATGTTTCTGTTCCCCACTGTTTTGTCCTTCCCACGCCCCTCTTGTCTCATGCCCCCCCTTGCTGTGCATTGTGTGTTAGCTCTCATATGAGCCTTGACAAGGTACACAAAAAATAACACCAACAGCGAGTTGAAGGCAAAGATCGAGGGAGACTTGGACAAACAATGGGTGTGGGGAACAATGAGAATCAGAAGAAGATGCGTGGATGAGACAAGATGGACACAGAAGGAAACCATCAGGAGGGAAAACTTGAAATTTGGAAGGAGGAGGTAACAAGCAGGCACGCGGGAAGGTATTTTGAGTGGGGGTGCTGAGGTGCTGTCTATTTTAGCGATGGTGTTCAAGTCGTCGTGAACCCCAACCCCGTAGCAAGATCTCCACGTCTGTGATCACTAAAAACTAACAAACACATTTTTTTTAACTTATATTTTTCCTCCAAAGCAAAATTATTTATTATATCGTTTTAATATTTATATTTAATATAAAAAATGACTTTTTTTGCAGGCAGGAGGTGTTGTGCTCCTGCCCGCAGCTAGGGGGTGCTGCAGCGCCCTCATCATCCCCCCCCCCCCACCCCTTCCCGTGGGCCTGGTAACAAGAGTATAAAAGATAATGGTTTTGGGTTGAGGACAATCTGAGATGGTGGTGAACAGCTGATTTGAAGATCTGGTGGGAGGAATGAGATTGAAGAGGACATGGAAGCTGGTTCCACAGGCTGGAAAAAAAAGAAGAAGAAATAAGTGGAGGTGAGCCGTGATGCTGTCTTTAGGTAATTTCACCCGAAAGGGGTTGGTGGTGAACTGTGTGTCTGCTGCAGAAACCTGGGGAACATTTAAGCACGGAAAGAACAGAGGGTGCAAGACCAGAAATGAGGCCGTGGAAGAAAGAAATAGGCCGGGGGCCAGTGGGACCTACCTTGCACCCTCCCCCCCCCCCCCCCGTGACAATTTTTCACTGATACCACAGTGTTCATATATATCTCAAGTATCAAAAAAAAGATGTTCCCAGAAAAATAACTCATTTGCACTATGCTTTATTAAGCTGTTTCCATGGCAACCAATCAAAAATAGACGAATCTCACAAATATCGGCAAAATGTCAATATCTGTCAAATGTAAGCATAAAATCACAAAATTGGTGTCAAATTAAAGCTTATACATTTACGTATTAAAATATATTCTGCTTATGCTGATTAGCTCATTGGCATATTCATTAAATTTGACTTAAAGACAATAATTCCCACAAAAATGCAAGAATTTCCATTTTCTTTCCTTGTAATTACCACACGTCAGTTTTTTGTCAAAAAAACATTCATTACGTGTTGCCAGATACACGACAGGTTGGCAAAAAATATATTGAAAATTTTTGAATTTTTTTAAGTCGGCTAATTAGCATAAAATACAAAGCACAAGGAGTCGTTCGAAAATCATGCAAAATCATTAATCAATATAATTAATTACCTGGGCCTGATATAATTCATAACTGTGACTTATGATGTCTGTTGGTGTTTAAGGGGAACATAACTATTTTCTGTTTGAGTAAAAGTTGTGGAAATAATTTTAAATGCATTGATATGCTAATTAGGATCCGCCATTATGGAAATTCTCATTTTCGTAAATATCTCAACTTCTGGAACATGGAAATTTGTAAATGAGGAATCTACACCTATGTTTGGAGGGTCAATGAGTAAAGTGAACATATTTCCTTGGTTACACTGAACAACAAAATTTTTTTACTGGAGATGTGTAAAGTGATTTAGACTAATTTGGGTACGCTGATTTCAAAAATCATAACCGTTTTGCTGTATCACGTCAGGATTTTCAGTAACAGAAATATTCCCATTGCCTTGAAGTCAGGATTTCAGTGAAATTTACAAAAATTCATTTATTCATTTATTTCATCATGAATGCTTCAAAATTATAGAAATTACAGAAAAACTCCACTAGAATGGAATTAAAAATGCTTTAGGCATTTGGCTTTGCGTTTGTGCTGCTCTGTGTCAGTTTCACGATGCAGGAACCAGCAGAAATCGCCCATCATGTTCGGGTTGTGCCGCCCTTGGTAACGCGTCTCCATGAGTGAAATCTCTTGGTGGAATCGCTCGCCGTGCTCGTCCGAGACTGCTCCCAAGTTGTCAGGGAAGAAGTTCAGGTGCTGGTGTAGGAAATGGATTTTCAGGGACATCCTGGAGCCAAGTTTCCTGAAGGACTCCAGCAGCTGCTGCACTATTTCTTCATAGTTGTCCGCGCGCTCGTTCCCCAATAAGTTGTCCGTCACAGCTTTGAAGCTCCTCCACGCTGCCAGCTCTTTGGGGTTTAGAGTTGTCGGAAAAGTTTCGTCCTTCATAATCTGTCGGATTTGCGGTCCAACAAAGACACCAGCCTTGATCTTGGCCTCCGACAAGGTGTTGCCAAACTTTTCCTTGAGGAAAAAAACCCACGCCCATTCAGATCCATTGCCCGTACAAAACTTTTCATCAAGCCGAGCTTTATGTGGAGTGGTGGAAGGAAAACCTTGGCTGGGTCGACAAGGGCGACATGCTTCACGTTGTGTCGACCAGGTACATGCTCTTTTCGCTCTTCCCAATCTTTCTTCGTCCAGTGATTCTTGTCGTCTCTGCTATCCCAGAGACAAAGGAAGCACATGTATTTCGTGTAGCCTGACTGCAGCCCTAACAAAAGCGCCACCACTTTCAAGTCTCCGCAGATGTGCCAGTTGAAGTCATTGTACTTGATGGAATCAAGCAGCTGCCGCATAGTCTCATAGGTCTCTGTCATGCCCAACGCGTGAGCCAGTGGGACTGATGGTTTCTCGTTGCCATTGTGGAGCAAAACAGCCTTCAAGCTGTTCTTCCCCGAGTCGATGAAGAGGCGCCAGTCTGCAGGATCGTGATCACACCCAAGTTCTTTCAACAGACCGTTGATGTCACTGCAGAATGTCATCGTGTCTTCCATCTCAAAGAACTCAGCCATGTCTCTGTGACGTGCTCTGAACAAGGATATCTTGGTGTTAGGTTCAAGTAGATTCCACTGCTGCAGCCTTGATCCAAGCAGCTCTGCCTTCGCCTTTGACAGCGAGAGATCTCTTACAAGATCATTTAAGTCTCCCTGGTTCAGAAGGTGTGATTCTTGAGTGTCGGGTTCAAAAGGTTCATCATCACCATCCTCTTCACCACTGCTTACAGCTATGTTCTGATCAGCTGGAGGTGTTGGAACGGGGTTCTCGTCATCATGAGGCACAGGTTTACGAGCAGAGACGCAGTCAGCGTACTTGATGTGACCTTTAGTCTTCTTGTTGAAGCCGGCGATGCTTGTGCAGCAGAAATAACAATCATCATGATGATTCTGCGGCTCACGACATATCATGGGCACCGCAAATGGCATGCTCGCGCGCTTGCCCACCAACCACTGAGTCAAGGTTGTGTGACAGCTTGTGCAGCAGATGTGTGGTGCCCAGCTCTGTTCTTGGTCCCCCACCTTACACCCGAAGTAGTGAAAGTAGGCGGCCTTCATTTTCACTGCTGTAGATATACTTCGCTGTTGATCTTTTTTGGTATACCGACCACAGACATAACAGAAGTTGTCAGGATGATTGGTACAGGAACACCTACTCATCTTTATCTGAAAGAAAGAAATATAACACAAGTTCACAACAATTGTACGAAATAGACATGTTAAAGACATATGTAAATTTCATTGAAATCCTGACTTCTAGGCAATGGGAATATTTCTGTTCCTGAAAATCCTGACGTGATACAGCAAAACGGTGATGATTTTTGAAATCAGCGTACCCAAATTAGTCTTAATCACTTTACACATCTCCAGTAAAAAAAAAAATTTGAAATTTGTTGTTCAGTGTTATCAGAGATGTAGAATAATGTTTGGAGAGCTTAATTACATGTAAAATGGAAACAGCTTCATAAAGCATAGTGCAAATGAGTTAATTTTCTGGGAACATTTTTTCTGATACTTGGGATATATATGAACACTGTGGTACCAGTGAAAAATTGTCGCGGGGGGAGGGGGGTGCAAGGTAGGTCCCACTGGCCCCCGGCCTAAAACCACCGACCTGTCTATGATGGCGAAGTGATAGACCCGTAGACTCAGCTTCATCGAAGGAGAATCCAATGATATTTAAAGCCATTGATTCCACAGCGTCAAGCTGAGCAAGATGTGAGGCAAGGGAGCCAGCCCAGAGGGGAGAGCTGTATTTCATCAAGCTGAGGATAAAGGCCTTGCAGGTGGATAGAACTTCAGGTATACCAAGGAAGGACTTTGTGAATGGCAGAGGATGCCCAGTCGGAGGCTGGCTTTGGAGGGTGTGTGAGAAAACATTTGAAATACCATAATGACATTTACGACTTTGAGAAACAACAATATAAAGTTTAACAGAATGAAAACAAGAAAAAGAGCAATCAGCGATTACAGACCCTCGCCATGAGGAGTTGTTTTGTGTGGTGTTTGTGTGGTATATTTTGTGTGGTGTTTGTGTACTGGTATGTTTCATAATTAAAAAGAGACAGAACTGGAACTGCCACTTGATAACTGCTGACAGTGATGACCGGGTACCAAGACGCCCCTCTTTGATGCAACCACGCTTTGATCGGACACCTGACCCTGACCCATGACGTTCATTAATATTCATTTGAATTCAGAATGGGATAAAAATATATTCAATGCAAATCAAATGGAAGACCAAATAGGTACAGTCCTGTAATGGAGTCATCATAAGGAACCCGAACAAGCAAACAGCAAATATGAAGTCATCAAGAGGCACCTGGATGGGATTTGGGTTTCAGCTACTACTCCTCCACCCACAAACCCATCCAGGTGCAACCAAATGAGCCTTATTTTTTTTAAAAAAATAAAAATATCACAAATCAAAAATATTAAATAATTCTGAATGCCACACCATACATCTGATCAGGTTGAAATTTAAAACCGACATTCCGCATCACCACAAGATCATAAATGTGAAGTTTTACGTCAATTAATGAAGCGGTTGAAGAGAAATAATTTTTCAAAGATTTTCACTCAATCTTTTGTGGTTGCCAGACGGTGTGGCCCATCAAATTTTTTTTTTGTATACATTGTCGAGGCTCATATGAGAGCTAACACACAACGCACAACAAGGTGGGCAGGAGCCAAAAGGGGCGGGAGAGGGAAGGACAATACAGTGGGGACAGAGACATTAGGAGATCTGTGGAACGGAGAGGGATGGGACGGGGAACACGGGGAATAGAAGATGGACATTACAGGGACTTTCAGGAAGGAATGCAGGGAATTTGAAGGAGGTGGGGTTGGGATGGATTAATGGGGGTAGAAAAGATTGTGGTTTTGGATGGAGAAAGATAAGAGGTGGTGGTGAAAAGCTCTTTTGAAGGCTTGGAGGGAAGAATGGGATTGAAGAGAGTGTGGGAGAAGATAGTGTGGGAGTTTATTCCAAAGGCGGGGAAAAAAAGAAATGAAAGAGTGAACATCCTGGTATCCCCAAAGCATGGGGAACATAGGGGTGAAGTTTCCCCTCGATCTGTCAAGCCATTCTGGAGAAGAAGATTTTTGTAGGTTTTAGGGGTAAATCCAATGGGGCTGCCAAACCATGTGACCGATGATGTCATCGGTGTGAACGTTTTCTTCCTCGTGGATCGGTGGTCATATGTATAAAGTTTCACCTCGATCTGTTCGGCCATTTCAGAGAAGATTTTTAATGTTGTTTTTTTTTCTGTGGACCAATTTATCCAGAGATGACCCTCAAATTTTTTCATGCTGATCAGATGTAGAGTTCAATGTATGTGATTATGACATCATAACGCAGCCACCTATGACATCATTAAAACAAAAATCACAATTATTTCCCATGGGGAGTCCAGTGTTTCAATAAAAGTTGGCAATTTGAGCAGCTTGATATTCTGTCATTTCTATGCGATACCCTTCTCTCTTGCAGATTATGGTGGTGATGGTATGCCATTTTTAACAAGTAGTCAGTCAGACCCGACGTCAACTCTTGTGTTCACAATGGAAAAAAGTGAAAATCGTGACATTGTGTTTGAGAAAAAATATCCAATATGCAGGTACGCCAATGATACTGTCAGTATTAGAATGTTCACACCGATTATGGAGCTTCCAATGGGAGCAATCTGCAGTTTCTGGAGCACTTCCAAGCGCATGTAAGCATTAAAAATCAAAATATAGGCAACAGTGGTTGCCCACCAAGTGTTACCAAGGATCAAGGGAAGATTGATCTTGTGAGAGATACTGCTGTCGGAAATCTTCAGAAATCCAATCGGTGGTGTTCCCAAGAACTGGCGATCTCAGCCTCATCAGTGTGGTGCATTCTCACTTATGAACTCAAGCTCTACCCCAACATCATATCTGTAAGGCATAAACTATCGCTGAATGGTATGGCAAGCCGAGTAACAATGCATGTGATTGCTTCAGTCAGGTCAGGTCAGGTATGGGAGCATGCACCAGAGCAGCGCGTCACTGTGTCTACTTTCCACTGGTACTCCGGGGCCTCCGTCTGGCCATCCCCCAGGCAGATGCCTGGCCCATCCCCATCTCCTTGAGATGCTGATAAACCTGCTGCATGCACGAGGCATGCAGTCGGCCAATTGGCCTTCTCCACTCATGAGACTCCCTCGCTGAGAGAATCTAGTGAGCAGGATCAGCGTTAGGAAAACGAGCCACATTTCCATACAGCCGCAACTGATGCTCACAGAGGATGCAGGTAACAAATCTCATTTGAGTCCCTATCAGCAACCGCTCATTGGACACAAAGTCCAACCAGCGATCGCCAAGGAATCTCTGAAGAGACCTGGTACCAAAGGAATTAAGTCACCATCTCAGATCCCTGGTCAGAGTCCAGGTCTCACATCCATAGAGCAAGACTGGAAGCACCAAGGACCTAAAGACTGGGACTTTCATCCTCCCGCACAGGTACAGCGTACCGACAGCGACACACCCCATGATCCAGTGAATCCATGACTCCCCAGGCACGACCCAGATGTCTGTTGACCTCTGACTCACAGCCAGCAAAGACATGAATATCACTGCCAAGGAAAGTGAATCTCTCCACAACCTAAACATCCTCACCACAAACGGGCACAGAGAGAACAGCAGCATCCAAATGTCAATGAAAGCCTGGATCTTAGTTTTGACCCAGGAAACCCATAATCCCAGCAGCTCTGACTCCTCATTCAGCACCTCGAGGGCCCCCAAAAAGATATCCAAAGTCTCCGCAAAGATGACTGCATCATCTGTGAAATCAAGGTCATAGATCTTGACATTCCCAAACGATGCACCGCAGCTTGATCTCGTCGACATCCTCCCCAGAATCCAGTCAATCCAAGTGCTGAAAAGTGTGGGGGCCAGCACACACCCCTGAAGAACTCCAGTATCAACTGGAAATAAGTCAGAGATGGCACCACCACATCTCACAGCACTCTCAGTGCCAGAGTGTATTTGAGACATTAGATAAATCAGTTTTGGTGGCACCCCACAAAGACCAAGAATCCTGCAGAGGGCATCCCGATTCACTGACTCAAACACTTTACAGAGATCAACATAGGCTGCAAGCTGCCCCTGCTGAAACTCTCATCTGTGTTTGGCGAGGACCTGAAGAGCAACGAGATGGTCAATCGTTGACCTCTTTTGTGTAAAGCCTGACTGCTATGTTCACAAGTGCTCAAGCAGATGTTGGCAAACCCAATCAAGAATTATCTAAGCAAAGACCTTGCCCGGCACTGAGAACAGTGTCACCCCTTGGCAGTTGTTGGCAGTTGTCTTGGCGATCACACATCCCTTTCCAGAGGACAACAAGGCCCCTCTTCCAGTCAGTTGGGATCATGCCTGTGTTCCACCAGAGCACAGAACTGCATGCAACGACACGAGTGCAGCATTTCTACCAGACTTGAGAGGTTCAGCATGGATGCCACAGATCCCAGGAGCTTTACCCCATTTCAACCAGTTCACCGCAGCCTGTGTTTCCACAAACGAAGGTGGATCACAGTTGATTCGAGGGTCAGCAACAGGAATTGTAACACCCCTGATGTCCAAGTCGACAGCTGGTGGATCAGAAGATACAACCGCTCAAAGTAACCGGCCCAGCGGAACTTCACTTCGGACTCCTCTGTCAAGAGCCTACCACCCTCTGCTCTAACTGTTGTACACCGAGGGACGGATTTGGCCAAACGCAATGCGCAGATTCCCCTGTTCACAGGACGAGAATCACCTGACCACAGGTGATTCTCCCCCCTCAGATTCCTCGCACATAGGCTTCTTTGTCCACC
Source organism: Eptatretus burgeri (assembly GCF_056783735.1). Classification (NCBI taxonomy): domain Eukaryota; kingdom Metazoa; phylum Chordata; class Myxini; order Myxiniformes; family Myxinidae; genus Eptatretus; species Eptatretus burgeri. The sequence goes on along the minus strand of NC_140963.1, from coordinate 111,021,681 downwards.
CATAGCTCACGTACAGTTTCACGCCTCAGCTCCCTGAACATCTCTGCCATTCAGCCTGGTCCTGAGACTCTGGTCAATGGTTTCCAGTATCCCTCGAGATAAAATTCTTCTTCGCCCCTTCGTGAGTTCCAAGACATCCATCGGCAACATCAAGGATGGTGGTCTTGAAGGCACTCCACAACTCCTCAGGATTTCCCAAGCCACCCAGACCCCCCCCCCCCAAATCTCTAATCAGCCTGTTTGCAAACTCCTCAGCTGCCCTCTCATCCCTGAGCTTGCCAACATCCAGCCTCGGCTGGAATGGTATCATTCTCCTGGATTTAAAGTGCAACTTTAGAGTTGCTACAACAAGCCTATGGTCAGTATTGAGGAACTGAGCACTCCGGTCGACCCTGCAGTTCTGGATCATCCTCCAGCGACCATCAACGAGCACATGGTCAATTTGCTTTGCCACACCGCCAGCGTTGGAATACTCAGTCCAGCGATGAGCTTGTGGATGCTGAAACCATGAACCAGCCACCCTAAGTCCATGACTTCTTGCAAAGTCAAGGAATTTAGTGCTATTCAGGTTCACAGTTCCAGACCCATGGGGACCAACACATGTCTCATAACCAGGTCACTGGTTCAGTGACTGAATGGAAAGGTACCAAAATTGGATAAACTCCTTGTGGTTCATTGATGAAGCACACTTCCAATTGAATGGGGCTATTAACAATCACAACAACATATTCTGAGGTATGGAGTCTCCTGAGGAGGTTTCTGAAATGTCTCTCAAATACCCCAAGTCCACTTGCTTCTGTGCATTGAACGCCAGATGGGGTGTGCTGGGACCGTATTGGCTTCGGACGTCAACGGGAAGATTTTGACAGTCTTTGGAAAGTGGTACCATGAGGTGTTGGCCGATTCCACAATGATCTCGCTCAACTCATGTCTCCACACCAACTTACTTACATGGTTCATGCGT
>NC_140963.1:110995572-111020217 GCF_056783735.1 Eptatretus burgeri | reverse complement strand
CAGACACTGATGAATCGCATATGCTCACTGGTCGAAAGTGCAGGTGATCTTTAAAAGAGATAACACTTAACATCTCGCTTACCTGGAGAGGGATATCCAGAGGCAAGGAAGATGAGGAACTGTGTTCCAAACTCTGTTCTGGAGACAGTGGAGATGAAGAATTTCTCTCCCACCTCGACTCCACATGTGATTGAGAGGGGAGATTGTTGGACCACCTCAATTCCTCCCATGATGGAGATGGGGAATTGTCAGCCAACATCGCATACAGACGTGATCGAGATGAGGGATTGTTAGACCACCTCAATTCCTCCCATGATGGAGATGGGGGATTGTTGGACCACCTCAATTCCTCCCGTGATGGAAATGGGGGATTGTTGGACCACCTCAATTCCTCCCATGATGGAGATGGGGAATTGTCAGCCAACATCGCATACAGACATGATAGAGATGAGGGATTGTTAGACCACCTCAATTCCTCCCGTGATGGAGATGGGGGATTGTTGGACCACCTCAATTCCTCCCGTGATGGAGATGGGGGATTGTTGGACCACCTCAATTCCTTCTGTGATGGAGATGGGGAATTGTCAGCCAACATAGAATACAGACGTGATAGAGATGAGCGATCGTTAGACGACCTCAGTTCCTCCCGTGATGGAGACGGTGGATTGTTGGAGCACCTCAATTCCTCCCGTGATGGAGATGAGGGATTGTTGGACCACCTCCATTCCTCCCGGGATGGAGATGCGGGATTGTTGGACCACCTCAATTCCTCCCGGGATGGAGATGGGGGATTGTTGGACCACCTCAATTCCACCCATGATGGAGATGGGGAATTGTCAGCCAACATTGCATACAGACTTGATAGAGATGAGGGATTGTTGGACCACCTCAATTCCACCCATGATGGAGATGGGGAATTGTCAGCCAACATTGCATACAGACTTGATAGAGATGAGGGATTGTTCGACCACCTCAATTCCTCCCATGATGGAGATGGGGGATTGTTGGAGCACCTCAATTCCTCCCGTGATGGAGACGGGGGATTGTTGGACCACCTCAATTCCTCCCGTGATGGAGATGGGGGATTGTTGGAGCACCTCAATTCCTCCCGTGATGGAGACGGGGGATTGTTGGAGCACCTCAATTCCTCCCGTGATGGAGACGGGGGATTGTTGGACCACCTCAATTCCTCCCGTGATTGAGATGAGGGTTTGTTGGACGCCCTTGATTCCACCCGAGATGGAGATGAGGAATTGCAAGACAACCTCACACATGGAGATGATGGAGATGCGGCATTGTTGGACCACCAAGATTCCACCCGTGATGGAGATGAGGGATTGTTAGACCACCTCAACCCCTTCCTTGATGGAGATGGGCAATTGTCAGCCAACATCACATACAGACTTGACAGAGATGAGGGATTGTGAGACGACTTCAATTCCACCCGTGATGGAGATGGGGGTTTGTTGTCAAAGCTCAACTGATGTTTCTGTCCAAAATTAGAATCCATTGCTCTTAATAGACACTTTACATCAGCAAAAGGCGAAAGAACAAAGTCTGATCGATAGCTGTAAATCACCAAACTGAAACGACGTGAAAAGGTTCGTTTTGTTTTTGAAAATAACGGTTGTCTGGTTGATCACGTGGTTCGAGTTGACCAATCAGGTGGCTTGGCGAGTTTCCACAGAAATCCGTTTGAAACATGATTCGATTGGAAGAACGTCAAACGAAGTTAGTGAGGTTTGTGTTGAGATTAAATTTAAAAAACGAGCTCATGGTAAAAGTTATGTTACCCGACGGTGTCAATGTTTGTTTATTCTGTGATTTGCAACGTCTTGGAAACATAGGAAGTGTTCGCGCATGCGCACTAACAAGATGACCTCGTGACGGAATGACGTGTTGTCGGACTCTCCAGATCACGTGACCAATCCCGCCGATCAGTTCGCGCATTTCAGTCATCGAGACGCGACACAAGACGACATTTTGAAGATTTAACCTTCATTAATTGTGAAGTTATAAATAAGTTGTGAAGTTTTATAATTGGGGTAAAGACGAAGCGTTCCAAATTTACAGATGACACAAAGCTTGGAGGTGAGGTGGGTCTCAGAGGGGATGGTGATGAGATACACGAAAGTATTGATACTTGTATAAATTGTCAGATGTAATTTCACCTGAGCGAGTGTGAGGTGTTGGCCTGGCCAGATGAACCACTCGGCCCCTGAGGCCCGGGCCTTGGCCGACGAAAATTTCCGAGATTTTTTTTTTTTCAGTATTAATCACGTGACTCGACATGTGGAGGAAGGCTGAACACACCGTGAGGGAAGGCGGCTGGCACGCTGCCAGATCGTGATCGTCCACAACGAGCGTGGAACCACGTGATCACAATCAGCCAATCACAGGCGTCGCCGCGATCGACTGGCTGATGGGTGGAGTCACGTTCCCGCTGAGTATGAACATCCTGGACCCTCTTACCCTCCTGTGAGTTATCGAGCATCCTGACACTTGCAGTTCTTCGTTTTGCTCTTATTTGTCGTTTTTTATTTTTGATTATCGCCGACGGATATATTCGGCACCACGACAGTGGAACTTGTAAACACGACAAAAAGAAGAGGCGTCAAACAGAAACAAAAAGACTGTCTGGATCCATGTTGAAATTTTTTTCACCTCACCAGAGTCGAGATGACCAAACGGAATGTGCACTTGCAGAGTCTTCTGATGTCAATGTCGAGGGATCAAGTAATCTCGCACTGGATCACATTTCGAAACCTGATGATACCAACACCGTCACATCGAGCAACGAGAGAAGCATTGGAACAACTGCAGCAAGTGCTGCGGCTCGTAGTTTCCATCCTGATCCTGCTGAATGGACTCTCTCCGCAGAACTCGTGGATAACTTCATCCAGAATCCTCCCTGCCAAGATAGGAACGTAGATTTCTCGTGTACGACCCGAGTGAATCCAGATAAAACACGGTATTTTCGGCGCGAACACTTTCAGCGGAAACTCACAAACGGGGAAACGGTGAACAGGGACTGGATGCTGTTTTCTCCATCAAACGGTAAACTTCACTGCTCCGTGTACAAACTCCTATGTCCCGACGGCGATGATCACGAAAGCCATCACAGTAATTTTCGAATCGGATTCAATGATTGGAAGAATGCCTCTGCCTGTCTCGAGCGTGGGACTGCCCATATTCTCGCAATGAGAAAGTCGCTCGAATTGAAGGTGACAGACAGGATTCACACATCATTTGAACAGCGGTCTCTCCACGAGGAAGCTTACTGGATCATTGTCCTGAAGCGAATTGTCTCTGGAATATCGTTCCTCGCCGAAAGAGGGCTTCTGTTCGGGGCACGACTGAGCAGCTGGGTTGTGCTAACAATGGAAACTATCTTGGTTGTCTTGAACTAGTCTCAAAATTCGATCCATTTCTTGCCCAGCATCTTGAAGTGTATGGGAACAAGGGAAAGGGAAATGTATCGTACCTGTCATCAACAATATGCGACGAGTTTATGCTACTACAGGCCGAAGAAGTTTAATCTACCATCGTGTGAGAAATAAAAGATGCCAAATATTATGGTGTTTCCATCGATTTGACGCCAGCCGTTTCGCATATTGATCAGTTGACGGTAATATTTTGATATGTGATGCAAGATGGTAGCGCCGTCAAAAGGTTTCTGCAGTACATCGTCATTGAGCATCACGATGGTGAATATCTGTTTGGAAAATCGCAAGAGGTACTGGAAGCCAATGGGATTGATCTCATGGATTGTCGAGGGCAGTCTTGCGACAATGCAAGCAACATGCCTGGTGTCTATTCAGACGTACAAGCAAGAATCTGTAAAATTAATCCATTGGCTCAGTGGGTACATGTGCTGTGCACAGTTTGAATCCGTCAAATACTTTGGACTTATTCAAGCCGTGTATAACTTTATGTCAGCATCTCCCCAAAGATGGGCCATTTTAAATAAGTCACTCAATGAACGTGCCATCAAACTCAAATGTTTGTCCGAGTCTGATACGAGGGGGTCAGCTCGCGTGGACGCTTGTAAAGCGTTTTCCGCAAGCAACAAGGACGTAAAGAAGGCGCTAATGAAGATAGCCAAGCGCCCTAAAGACACTCCGTCAGTGAGACTGGGAGCCAAAGCATTGGCTGAGAAGATGGAACTGACCGAAACAGCAATCATGTTGCTCTGTCTGGTCTGATCTACTTGGCAACATTTATCGAGTAAACCGATGTCTCCAACAACCTGGAATAGATGTCGGAGCAGGTAAGCAGAATTATGATGCCCTCTATGGATACATAGAGTCGCTTCAAAATGATGAAAGATTTGATGCATTTCAGGACCGCACCAAAAAGATGGTTGAGACCATCCATCATTTACACTGATGATAATCGTCGGGTCAAGAGACGAAAGAAGGTGTTCGATGAAAATGACGAGGAAGAAGAAACCCCAAAATCTGGCAGGGAGAAGTTCAGAGTTGAGACGTACTTCTCCATATTCGATCGGCTTTTGACAAAAATCCACAGGAGAAGAAAGAGCTATCAGAAAATCACGGATCTGTTTGGATTCATCCCCACGGCAAACAGCCTCGACCATGATACACTCTCTCGCAGAGCAGAGAAACTGGTTTCAGCGTACCCTGCTGACGTTGTAATGGACATAGTTCAGGAAAGAGAACTTTGCTTGAAATACTCCAAGTTCATCGATGCATCGGACAAGCTCAATTACATTATTCACAACAAATTTGACACAGACATTCCCCAATATTTTTGTTGCCCTCCAAATATATTGTTCGATGTTTGCTGCGATCTGCGAGGGTGAACACTCCTTCAGCACACTAAAGCACGTGAAAAATTGTCTTCGGTCGACCATGGGGCAGCTGCACGTGTCCACGCTCGCTCTGCTCTATGTTGAATCCGAGTTGATGAAGCAAATCGATTTCTCCGAAGTGATCGCGTCGTTTGCCAACCAAAAGGCATGAAAGAAGGTGTTTCAGCAGGGTGGAATTTGAATATTCATACATTCCACGAATTTGTTTGCTGTATCTTTCGTTTCTCAATTTCGAAGCCGAATTGGATTTTACAGGCACTTGTATATTTGAAAGTCTGACAAATCGCCCTTTACCGCAGTCTGTTCCGATTTAATTTCATGATCAAAATCGTCGTTTTGGTCACTCTTGAATTTGGCCTTCGAAATTTCAAGGGCCTTGGCCTACGAGACCTTAATCCAGCACTGGGTGTTGGGGATGGGAAAGAACAATGAAAATAGAGATTACAGGACAATAGGGGTCATTTTGGATTGTGTCACACAGGAGAAGGATCTGGGGCTGGTAATATATATGGGAGGTAATCAGGCAGCTCCAGGTGGAGAAAATAGGGGTTTAGGTTGTATTTAGAGGGGGATCAATTATAAATCAAAGAGGTGGTGTGACCCTCACGAAATTCCTGCACAATCTTAACATCGAGAATATTGTGTGTAGTTCTCGTCACCACAGTTCTGGGAGGACATTGATGCCACAGAGAGGGTTCAGTGAAGGATGACAAGATTGATTCCTGGCCGAGTTAGACTCAGCCACGAGGATTGGGTGAAGGAGACAGGGATTTATACATGAGAAAGCAGGAGGTTACGAGGAGATATGACAGAGATGTTTAACATAATGAAAGGTACAGAGACTCAGAGACCCAGTGCAGCTGCTTCATGCATCGATTGCCGTCACAGACACGAGGCTCGTGGTCCGTTTCTCACGACTCAACCAAGAACCAAAGTTCAGCGTCTTGCTTAACCATGGGAGACAAATCTCCTCAACACAAGGACAAGAATCGTGCCCCCTCTTCGTGCGTCGAGGGAAAGGCAGCCATGAAGCCCTGTTCTTACAGGCCATCTCCCAAACCCCATTATTTTTCGACTGCATCCGTTCCTTCCCTCAACTCAACTCTGCCTCGTACGTGCGCTTACCCTGAACTCCACTCTCCAACAATGTGCAACCAACCCCACTTCTTCGACGTCACACCGAACCATCGTTCGCCTCCGGAGCATGGCCTGCTTGCACGAAACTGAGGAAGGCAAGGCTTCTGACATCACGTGCATCAATCATCAGCCTCGGGGGCGTGAGTTTGCACGCCATCACCCTTGGAGGGGGGCCTTCTGCCTGCTCCGCACGTTTGCTTGTTTCCCATCATGGTTTTGGAAATAAAAAATATCAGGAAAAGTCACAGGGGGGCAACCATATTCTGGGGAAGCTTATTTTTAAACCCGAGCTGATTATCACCTTTTATTTCCATAAACCCCACCTTTCATGGCTTCACGCTGTGACGACCAAGGCATTTAGATCATTGGTATCTCCTGGGGTGAGGCTGAGTCTTTGGGCCTCTCACTCTCTCACTGCAGGCAGGTCATTGGTCTTTCTGTCTTCTACCGTCTCCTCTCCGGTCTCACTCCCCCCCCCACCCCCGCTCTGTCTGTGATAGGTTCCCCTCCCCCCCCACCATATTTCTGTAAGTCGCTCAAGTTATGCCAGCAACCCCCTTCTGGTAAAACTCTTAAAATCTCTGCTCACCTTCACTCTTTCATTCCTCTTTTTCCCCGCCTTTGGAATACACTCCCACACTCTTTCAATCCCATTCTTCCCTCCAGGTCTTCAAAACAGCTGTTCACCACCACCTCATGTCTTCCCCCATCCAAAACCACAATCTTTTCTACCCCCATTAATCCACCCGAAACACACCTCCTTCAAATTTCCTGCCTTCCTTCCTGAAAGTCCCCCCCACCCCCGCCACCCCATTTGGTGACATGTACTAATGAAGCTCACAATTTCCTTACTTAATTACATTGACATGTCTCCCACACGTCACCGTCCAAGCAACCCAATTCAATCCTAAATTCTCCATTAAATTCTTCCATCGACCCCACAACCGAAACAATATATGATGATAAAAAAGATGATCTTTATCGGACGTTTTTCGAGTTTATCTTTGTCGAAACTACATTTATCACAAGGATCCACCACCCACTTTTAATACTTAATCTTTGCTTCTCATAAAGAAATGAAAATCCCAGAGGGTTTATTTTCATCGGTTAATTTTCAGTAAAAACATGAAATGAAGAGGAAATCAAAGAGTTTTCAAATTAATTAAACCAAGAATTTTCACAGAAAGATTTGTTTTCTGATCTAATTGTTGTTGAATATTCATCGATGGCCCAACTCATTTGGTCTGCATTAGGTTCAGACAATTTAAAAAGGGAAAAGATTTCAATGAGCACAGAATCGACTTGTGTTTTTAGGGAAGATCCATTTTTTTGTGTTTGCAGCTGGATGCAATTCCTGGAGCAAGCTTGCAAGAAGCAGAAGCTACATGGCTGCTCCGACCACTTCGAGAAGTGGCAGGGCCCACGCTGTCCGCATCACAATGAAAAAAAAAAAAGTCATGAAGATCATGTTTTCAAACTGAAAATGTCACTTCCAGGTATTGCCCACAGCTTCAATCTCCTCACCTTCTATCATTGCACCTTTTTCTACCCCGTTTCCAGTGCCCCACTCCGTTTCTTGCTGCGGTCACATTTACCTTTGAATTTTCTTCACAGCTCAGAGCAAAATGGAAGTTGTGTATCTGTTGGTTGTATTGTAAATCGAGCAGCGCTGTGGCCAGCTATACCTGTCAACACAGCTTAAGGCCCTGTCACCCCTTGACGATTTAGCCAACGTATGCCTGACGTATGCAGAATTGGGCTAAACGCTGGCACACGTCGAATACATTATGGGTAAGTTTGCATGCGTCATAGTACGCTGGCATACGTCGTAGTTCTCCGAGCTGTTAGACAAATTTTCCATGCTTGAAATTTCCCGACGTATGCCAGCGAAAAACTCACACGTTCTGCATAACGCTGGCATAAGTTATCGGCACGTAACGCGATCGTTGACACACGTCGACACACGTAACTTAAGTTACTCATAAGTCGAAACACGTCGAGGTCATGTTTAGCGTACCCGAAACTTATTTCTAACCAATGAGTAACGTGTTCGAGGCACGTTACGCGATCGTTGACACAAGTCGACACACGTTACTTGTTAGGAACTCATATGTCGAAACGCGTTAAGGTAATGGTTAGCGTCAGTGTTCCAGACTCCCTGTTTTTTTTTTCTTCGGTATGACAGTGATGTTGACACTTCGATTTCTTGTGCGGTTTCAATATAATATAATTAAAAGGATGCCGCTCAACGATTTAAATCATAACCGCACTACAAATTGAAGTGTCAACATCACCATCATACCGAAGAAACAAAAATTATTAAAAATAATAAAAACCAGGGAGTCTGGAACACTGACGCGAACCATTACCTTAACGTGTTTCAACCTTTGAGTAACATACAAGTAACACACGCATTTGACACACGTATGTCGAAGTGTGTCAAAGATCGCTTAGCTTGTCTGCAACTTATGCCAGCGTATGCAGAATGTGTGTCATACGTCGAGTACTGTACGTCGATAAATTTTCAACATGCTGAAAATTTCTCCACGTACTCGGTGTACAATGACGTATGACAGCGTACTACAACATATGCCAGCGTGTTCTCAACGTATACAAAACTTACCCATAACGTATTCGACGTGTGCCAGCTTGGTTCGGCAAATTTTTCATACGTCGGCATATGCTGGCTAAAACGTCAAGGTGTGACAGCGGCTTCACACTTCGATGTCTAGTGCGGTTCTGATTTGAATCGTCGAGCCGCAGCCTATGAATAGCCTACGCCACGTGATCGTCGGCGATACGCTGCCACGCTATGCAAAAGTTATACTATCGTTGGGCATAGGTTGTGAACGCTGACAACACGCTGAGCATTCATTGGTATAAGTTATCTATATGTGATTGAAACGTTCTGTGTACGTTACTAATACGTTATGCATACGTCCAACACGTTATTATAAGCCCAAAACTTTTTTAAAAAATCATCAATAGTTAAGCGGACGCCAGCGTTTTACAAACATTTTGAAACCTTGCCATACGCTGGCTAAAACGTCAAGGTGTGACAGCCCCTTTAGATTGAGGCCATGCTTGCCCCATTTGATCAATTCACATCCTCATTGTACGCCTCATGGTTTCATTGTGCACTGCCACACCACATGACCCATGTCTTCATTGTTTTCACACTGCATGCACCATTGGTATCGGATAATATGTATAAAGTTTCACATGGTGAGGTGAAGCGGTTTCTTCCATGAGCCGAGACCATGTAGATATACAAATATATTGTTGTTGTTGTTGTACTGCAAAACGGCATAACTCAAAGGCAATGGCACCCGACATGCAGTGATCCCCAAGCAGTTATTACATGAGTATTCATGGAGTTCGTCCTTCCCTCATGTGTCGTGGGTTCAGGAGACAAAGTCCGTTGCGTGGGGTCTCGTAGTTAGGTCTAATAAATATCTATGACTCATACTCTTCCCTGTACTCTAACCCTTTCCTTTTTGCCATGGTACACGACAAGCATGTAAGCACACACGTCATTCAATTGGCAATTGTTAAAAAGCACACCGCGATGCCTTCTGTGCCTCCGATCATGCCCCATCTCTGCTGCACACTAAACAACCCGCACACGAGAATTTGCACGCCATTATTTAATTTAAATCTGCATGCCAATTCCCAACTGGCACCTCACCTAACTCCACAACTCGCTCACCAAATTTCACCACTTTGACCACAAATGCCTCCCGCACACGGGAAAAATATTCCCGCTCTCCCTCGTACCTCTGAATCGCTACAATTCGCCACTCTTTTGAGGAGCACCACGCGTCAGAGTGTGCTTGGTCCCGCACGATGCTCAACAATGCAAGAAACGCTAAGAGCTCCACCGCATCTCACCGTGAGCGTCCGGAATTGATACAGCCTTCATCCAGTTTTCAGACCACGGCAAGACCGAGGGCAACAAGGAGGGTTTCGGGCCCTGGGTGTGCATCAGAAGGGTGATCCAGGAGTTTGGTTTGGGTCCCGGGTGTGCATTTTGGCTCGTGAAGGAGCCCGTGGGTGGCGGAGAAAGCCCGCTGCCATCCGACATTCAGACTGCACTTGGTGCACATTCAGGGCCGGGTGTAGGCTTGGGGAGCTTGCCCCATGTTAAGTCAGGAGCTCCAAGCCGTGCCGGAGCTGGGAGGCATCTGAGCCGGTTTCCCGTCCCAGAGCCTGGCAGGGCGTGGCAGGACCGCTGTGGCCCAATAGAGGTGCAGGATTTGGCCCACATTGCATCGCTTTCCATTCCTCGCCCCATCCTTCGCCTATGGCTTTTAAAAGGGGTAGCGTGGAGTCGTTCGAGCCTCTTATTCAGAACATTATTTGTGTCCGATTGCCGGCCAGAATGCGCTTCTTCTTGGAGAACTTCATCCTCGAGAACCTGATCTGAGGTGACTGCCATCCTTCGACAATCCCTGCCTTGCTGTCGACGTCCTGCCACCCCTCTGCACAGGCAGGCGAACCAGTGAGGTTCGAGACTAACCAGTGAGGACAAGTGCTTCCTAAGTTATGGCCATTTATTTATCAACCAATGACAGGACATGTTGCTGTGTGGGCGCGGCCGAAGAGAAGGGGAAGAAGGGGAAGAGAACCTCAGCCGCGTTCCCCATTACGGGTAACAACGTACGGACTTCCGGATAACGATGACCGTGTTTTCTAATAATTTCTCGATTACTTATGCGCATTTATCGATAAACACAATTCCCCAAGTTATGATCGTTTTCATATTTGACGGCGCATAAATTTTGGTAACATCAGAGTTCGCTGGTATGCTCCGAAGCAGGAAGTAAATTTTTTTTTGCATGTAAGTTTCCTCCCCCCCCCCCCTCTTCTCTTTGTGTTTTTCCTTGCGATGACATTGCGAAAAGGCAAAATATGTTGGCACTAATTGAATAATTGGCCATTAAACCTAAATTGTGAATAATCGTAACTGCGATATGCGAACTTCCGGACAGTGAGGACTTAACTTCCGGACTTCCGGATAGTGAGGACTTAACTTCAGGACTTCCGGATCGTGACGAGTACTCTATTCTTTCTCAATTTTTTTCTTGATTTATCGACTTACTGTATTTTTCTTTCTCGATTTTCTTAAACACAATGTCCCAATCCAGTCAGTGATGATGACTGTATTCTTTCTCGATTTTTTTTTTTTCTTGATTTATCGACTGACTGTATTCTTTCTTGCTCGATTTCTGTACTTTCTCGATTTTTTTTTTTTCTTGATTTATCGACTTACTGTATTCTTTCTTGCTCGATTTCTGTACTTTCTCGATTTTCTAAAACACAATGTCCCAATCCAGTCAGTGATGATAACTGTATTCTTTCTGGATTTTTTTTTTCTTGATTTATCGACTTACTGTATTCTTTCTTGCTCGATTTCTGTACTTTCTGGATTTTCTTAAACACAATGTCCCAATCCAGTCGTCGGTTACGAGAGCGAAGGAACGGCCTGTGTGGTTGTTGTTTCTGGCACGCGGTTTGAAAGTTTTTTTTTGTTTTTTTTGCACGTACGGGCCCGCACGAGTTTAAATAAATGCACATTGATCACATGTACGCATCCTAGAAATGTCCCTTGAGCAATAGATCAAAACTATAGACTAATAAAATTTGTAACATGCCAAAAATCTATTATTATGCAAAGTTGCTACCGCCATTAACAAAAAATCTATATTCTGCTGTAACTTACTTACTATGCATGCAAACCTGGCAAATGAGATGTCTGGACCTACGTTTTCAGGGTCAAGAAAAGTGATTAAGACATATTTGAAGCATTTTAGTTAATGTTTACATGGTTAACGATGTTTATTAATAAAATGCAGAAGTTGAAGTTGCTAGTCTGTCATCACAAAAACTAAACAAAGTTCTGTCATGCTGCTTCGTGAACAAATTCCAGTCAGCATAAACAGTTTTCAGGAATGCCGAACATCTTTTTGGCATATCACATTGTATTCATGCAAGGAGTCTGATCATTAATCTGTTGCTGGCATACACACATTGATGTGCATCGTAATCCTGAATTCCGGCATGTGCAGCGTCGAGTCTTGCATTGTTTCCGACATGCGTAGGCTACCATCTCGAGGAAACTGCCTGGAATGGGACTCAATGCCAACAGTATGTGTTGCAGTCCTGATTCCTCAAGTCTCCATCCCATTTCAGAGGGTGCAGGGAGCTCAGGTGTGGGGCAGTGGGAATTTCTCCATTTCATTGCTTGATGGTGTACTCTCATCAAATGGAAACTGAGCGCATCACTTGTTGGTGCCATGGCTTCTGGTTTCCCCTCTTGGAAAACAATAAATGCCGTGCTGCATCTGCAGAGTCTGTTGTGTGCACATTGTATATTATGCAGACAAAGGTTTCTGAAGATTTGATGGTTTCCTCTGTGAGTTCACCAATGGCCAAGTTCTTCAGCAATTCATGGTGCTCTTTGAAGACCTTCTATGATGATCGTTTGGTGTGATTCGCTGTGTAGGAGATTTGCTGAAGCAGGCATCGTCGACGGGTGCTGTGAATACTGGCTTGCATTTTCCACGAGTTGTACTGACAGGATGCAGTTCCTCCAGGCCATTTGGCACAATCAAAGTATGTCTTGTGGATAGCTCGAGATTTTAAAGAGAAGAATCAGTTTGGCCTCGTTGCCATGCTGCCATTTGAGTTGCATGGAAGGTATTCTTTCCATCAAGTGTTTCATCAAGGATGACAATGTTATCACAGGTGTAGTCGATGAATTTATTTGCCTCAATGTTTGGTGGAATGATGGCACCAGTTGCTTTGTCCAATGATTTGAGAGTGCTCTCAGCCAAGGAAGTGTCGACTTGCAATATCTGTTCATAACTCAGGCACTGCCCTGCCTTGTTGAACAATCGTACTAGGTCTTTTGACCGCGTAGCTTGATGAAGAGTACTTGCAAGACCAATATGTTTTGGAGTCCATTTTTTGCCACCACTTACGGAGTTGACAAGATCTTGTGCCACACTCAGAAAGAAAGGTTGTTTCAAAACCAGGGACTGAAATTTCTCAGCAACCACTCAAGCCTTTGGATAAACCATGAAAAATATCATTTTTGGAACCTTACATATGAACGGCGGAGGTGCAAGTCACAACTGCCAGGTTCAAGTGAAAAGTTTGTTTGATCGTAAACAAATGGATGTACTTTTACTCTGGGAAACGCGCATAACTGAAGATGTGGAGTATGATTGGTGTCGCCTCTTTAAGGGACAGTGCTTTTTTTTTTAGTAATTTGTCTTCTTCTTCTGCTGGTGTGACCTTTTTATTCAGACCTGGGCTCGTACCTGAATCATGCCATTTCCAAGAGGTTATCAAAGGCCGGTTCATCTCTCGAGAACCGGTCATTTATAATTTGATTTTACACTATTCAATGTGTATGTGCCCAGTGAGTGTGCAGAACGAAGAGCCTTCTTTTTGTCTTTCATCAGACAATTTCGCTCAATTGATATCAATGATTGTATTTGCATGGGGTGGGTAATTTTCATTGCACCGTTGAACCTGTTTTCGACAGAAATACAGCAGAACCTCACCCCAAATCCTATGCTGATTTGTCTATTTTTTTTCAGCAATGGGTTTGTGAGATGCATGGAGGCAATGTCACCCCAACGAATCTCAATATACGTTGGGACGTTGGGCAAACGGGAGAGCATCCTTTGCGAGACTTGACCGGTGGGACATAAACTCGCATTTCAGGAATGCTGTTTTCTCTCCAGTTTACTTTCCATCCTTATTTTCCCATCATCATTTCGTTACCATGGGCCACTTTTTCCCCTCAACCCTCACATAAAAGTACGTACTGGAAATTCAACACCAATCTTCTTGAAGAGACTTGGTTTAGAAAAGGCTTCGATACCTTTTGGGGTATCCAACACTCAAAAAAGCCTCTTTCTTCATTAGAGTTATGGTGGGGCAACAAAAAACCACAGATTAGAGCGTTTTGTCAGCAGCTTGTTTCAAATGTTACCAATGTTAATAATACAACAATGGCTCTGTAAGAAGCTGATATCCTGCAGTTTGAGAGTAAAGTGGCCAGATATAGAAACAGGAGAGACCAAAGGGTATTAGTTGAAAAGACGATCCAATTGAGAGAACTGACGCAAGAGAAAGCAGCAGGAATGTTAATCAGATTAAGGATAAACATCAAGGTTTTAGATACTCCCAGCAAATCCTTTTTCCAAATGGATTTTGTCAACAAATCACAAAAGACTGTTTTTTCTCTGCTCGACTCAAGAGGAAACATGGTTGTTAACTCCAGTTATGCACGGTTGTGGATTCGAGATTATTTTTTTAAAATGTATGCAAAACATCCTGTTTGTGAGCAAACTCTGGGACTTTTAACTTCTCACTTTCCTTCCATCACTGAGCCCCAGCACCTGAGCTTGGACTCACCAATCACATTGTCTGAGCTAACGCAGGACCTTGCTGGATTGAACTCGGGGAAAGCGCCTGGAATTGACGGCTTACCGGCAGTGTTTTTCTTGGCTTTTGGGACCTTTTGGGCCCTGAGTTATTGAATGTCCTGGAATCATCTTTGGGAAATGGAGAACTGCCTCTAAGTTTTAGAAGAGCAGTGGTGTCTCTTCGACCAAAGACTGGAGACTTACGGCAGATGAAGAACTGGTGACCGGTTTCGGTATTTTGTACGGACTACAAAATATTGTCAAAAGTGTTGGCCAGTCGGTTGACTCTGGTAATTGTTGATCTCGTCCACTCTGATGAGAACTACTGTATCCCGAACAGATCAATTAAGATAATATTTTTTCGATCAGAGATTTGCTGGAGTGTGATTCCATGGAAAAAGAATTTGGGATAATATTTCTTGACTTATAAAAGGCATTTGATAGTGTTGATCATGTGTTTTTGCATCGTGTGTTGAAAGCATGGAGTGTTGGTACCAATTTTCGGGCCTATGTATCCTTCCTGTACAGCAACATATTTAGTATTTTCAAAATTAATAATTAACTCATCTCTCCTTCACAAGTGCAGAGAGGGGTGAGGCATGGGTGCCCCGTTTCTGGATTATTATTCTCCTTGGTTATAGAACCACTTCTAATTCTATTCAGGAAAAATCTTCCAGGAATAACTGTATCCAGACGGATTCCTTCGATCGTTGTATCACCATATGCAGATGATATCACTGTGGTCATTAAGAATGACAATGATATCTCTGCATTTGTTGGTGTTTAAATCTCTTTTACTTGGCATCTTTGTTGAACTGTAACTGGAACAAGAGTAAAGCCTTCTGGGTTCCCAGTCTTAAAAACAATCCGCTGGGGACACGGTTGGTACCACCGGTGCATTTTCCTTCAAAGTTAAAATGGGTGGAAGCGGGAGTTAAATATCTCGGCGTATTCCTGGGATGCCTACTCTATGTCCTTCAAAATTGGGATGGGATGGTTGATCATGTTCATAACAGATTAGGACTCTGGAAGAGAGCCCTTCCCCACCTTTCCCACAGAGCTTCGGTTCCAGTTGTAAATAATTTGGTTGCCTCATCTTTGTGGCATAAGTTTATCTGCCTCCAACCACCGGAAGTGTGACTGAAGGCTGTTCAAAGGCCACTGGTTGTTTTTTTTTCTGGAGTGGGTTTCACTGATTACAGCCAATTCTTATATGCCATCCTTTGGCTGAAGGTGGCCAAGGACTTGTCGACACAAAAAGCCGCATCATGGCTTTTCAGCTGTGCTCCACTCAGATGTTGATGCAGGACGAACAGCTGCCTCGCCGCCTTCTGGGCCGTCACAATTTGCAGCAAGCAAGTGGGCTCGGTTACAGCCTTGAACTCTTCTTGATCAAACTCCAGCATGTCGACATATCTCATCTTTCAACATTTTATCAGAGTCTTTTGAATGATTGGCAGAGCCTTTCGGTTAGTCGCCCGCAAGAAACTTATGCTACATACATGTTTGTGGAAGAACCACTATTTTACAACCCATTGTTTCCTGCAATTCCTAGAAGCCGTGACCTTTATCAACACTTTATCAGCAGGCAAAATTAAAATACGACACCTCCGCCACAATTCCCGGTTGGGGTGGAAAACAGTTCTGGAGATAGCAGATATGACAATAATACGATCAAACAGGAGGATCGGCAAAATCCTCAGAGAAATTGTGAAAAAAAAGTTCTCAACTCGAACTAAAATGGACTGAAGAAAAGTTTTTGACAACAAATGAATCTGGGTTTCTTGGGTTAATTGTACAACCGAGTCACAGAGATTGAGCCACCATTCGCTGAGGAAAAAATATTTTTTCAGAAATATACAGAAAGGACCAATATAGACTGTCTTCTCGAGTCTACTCGAGGACTCTCCATTGAATGGAGTGCCCAGGTGGAAAAGACTAATGCCGGAAGGACTCCCATCTGAGCCTCTATGGAACTCATTCTATAGGAAGCTGGTTGATAAAAGGACTGGAGACTTATAGTGGCGACTCGCACATTGGGTTATTCCTTCGAATAAGTTGTAAAGTAATTTTTCTCCCATATCCGGGTGCTGCCCTTTCTGTATTTGTATAGAGGATTTGTTCCATGCATATGTTGACTGTTCAAGGCTTGCGCCATTATTTCAATGGCTGAACCATATGGCAAAAAATTTGCAAATTACCTTCTCACTAAGATTGTTTATTTTCGGGTGGAAAGAACAAGTAAACTCTTTATTTTTGTTCTTCGTAGCCACAGCAAAAATGGCGATTTATTTATCGAGGAAGGAGAAATTGAAAGGAAAGCCGATTGTGATGTGCAATGTTTTGTTTTTTTTTCAATGCCTTAATAACAGCAAAACTGAAACGTGAATTTTGTTTTTCTAAAAGTGAAAAGAGTGTTGATGAATTTAAGAAGTCTTGGTGTCATGAGGGGATTTGCAAAGTTCATGAAAAGAATTTATTGATATCCCTGTAGTTTTTTTTTGATTGGTTTGGAATGTTTCATTGAGTTTTGAGTATTTATTGTTTACATTGAATTGTTGAAAGTATAAATGTATGGCTACGAAATTGAATCTTTTCACCGACTGGCACACATATTGATATATATGTATATGTATGTATATATATATATATATATATATATATATATATATATATATATATATATATATATATATATATATATATATATATATATATATTTAAATTGTTTTGTGACAAAAAGATTCAAAAGTCTTTCTCTTTCTCTTTCTCTCTCTCTCTCTCATCTGTTCTCTTCTTGTGTATGGCAGCTTAGCTGCCGGGAAACTATATTTTTTGGAGCGACGTTGTGCTGCTGATGTTGTGCCCCTCTCCCAGTGCATTGGTACTCACTTTGCTGACCTCGGAAGGATGACAGGCTGAGTCGACCCCACCTCGTGTAAATTCAGCAGCCGACGGGGCTCAAACTTATGACCCTCGGATCCCAAGCCAGCCACCCAAACCACGAAGCCAACACCAGGCTGGACTGCAGCATGCATACGTGCAGGCAGACCTTTGCCACATAGATAGCATGGATTTCAAATACTCCTGCCCCAGGTTTCCAAAGTATCCATGTGTGTGTGTATGTGTTTGGTCATGAAGCATAACATATTCTCAAAGGCAATCTCTCTCCCTCTCTCTCTCCCTTTTCTCTTTCTTTCTCTCTCTCTATGTGTCTCATACCCTCCCTCCCACAGTGTATCGCATGTTTAGTGAGGCATCGCTTTCCCAACCTCCCCCCCCGCATTTTCCTCACTCTTCCTCACCCCCTTCTAGTTTCCCCTCCCTTCTCTCCATACTCTCTGCCTTCCCTCCCTCCTCTCTGTCCCTCCTGTCTCTTCTCCCCTCCACCCCAATATCCCAGTCAGTGAAGCAACACATTGTATTTGCGAGTTGACAATATTTTCATACATGTGCCATCGCCTATTAAATCAGGTATCATCATAATTTTCCCATTTTTCGTGTGCATCAGCACCAAGTATCAATCATGACAACCTAATGTTCAAAGTTTGTCTTTACAAATTGACAGAAGACAACACCATGAGAGTGGATCCTGATTCCAAGGCAAGGCTTTTTGAGGAGGCCAAATTAAAAGACCCCTGCAAGATGAAGTTGGGTTCACCAAGGAGAAGCCTTCATGAAGGTAAGCCGTTAATTATCTTGAAAAGGGTTCATGAAATTTACCAAAATACCCAGTTTTCAATCATTTACTCCCTCAGAGTTCCCTCAGGACGCATGTAAAGTTTTGAGCTGCTCAGTTTCATGGTTTTGGAGTTATGGAGGAGACACACATACACTTATTATTCTTCATGTTAATGACTTTCAAAAGTCATCTGACATCGAGTCATTTATATTATTCACTGACAATGCAAATATTTTCTGATCATTTCAAGACCCTGACTTCCTTCTTTATACAGCAAATGGTGAGTTAAAGCTTGTTCATGAATGGATACGGGCAGATAATGTTCTTTTAATAGAGATACAATTAACTACATGCTGGTGAGCAATTCAATTCCAGAGCTTCCTGGACATATTAGTATTGGTTTTATACATCAAGACAGGGTTGACCCGACTCAATTTCTTGGCTTGTTCATTGATCCTAATTTATCAACAAAAGAATATTCCGACGATCGACACAAGTTTCTCTCACCAAATGTTTGTGTTCCATACAAGTTGAAGGGTTTTTCTCAGTACATGTGTTCCCTGTCATATTCTACCCTTATGTTACCTTATTTAAACTGTAGAATTTTATCTTGGGTGGGTAAATGTATCAAATACCCACAGGGAGAGAATTTTATTGATTCAAAACTGAGCACTCAGAATTGTTACTAACACTGGTTTTCACTCTCATACTGATGTGTTATTTCTCAGAAATAAGGTTTTGAAAGTTGATGATTTGTTCCATTCAAATTTCGGTAATCTCATGTTTCAATTGAATACTCATATGTTACCTCATGCTACGGAATCTTTATGAACCAGAAACAACCTTACGTGAAACTTACGTGAAGCAGGATGGAGGGTCAATAAAGAAAAGACGAAGCGAAACGGGAAAACAGTTCACACAATGCACATTTATTTCCCGGCACACGGAAAGCACATATATACAGTCAAAATGCACAAATAGCAACCAAAACAAAAGCAACAACGACACAGAGTTAATACTGACTACGCACACACACACGGCAACACTTATACAGCTTTACTTTACAGACGGCGCCAACACACATTTACACCAAAGCAAAGGAAAGAAGCCACCCTCACAGACAAGGAGGCAGACGGGCCCGTAGGCCAAATGTGCGCGGGACCTAGAGGAACGGCCAGGTCCGCGAGACCGGGTGGGTCTTACCCGCGTCCTCATGACGCGTTGGCGGGCAAGCCGCAAATGTGGCCGCGCGGCTGTGCCCCGACTCCGTGCTCCTTGGCAGGTTTCGTTGGCACGACGTTTGGAGTGGGGTGGGAACGGGCCCCCTTTTGCACTATCTCAGCGCGGGGGGAAAGGGGGAATTGTTGATGCCCTGGGGGAGGAGAATGGCTGGCTGGCTTGGGTCCCGCGACGAGACGAGCGATTCTCCACACCGTAACCTCGTCGCCGACCGCCGTCCTTCTCGCCTCGGACCCGAGCTCCTTTTCCTCTTCCCACAACTCTTCTCAGCCGACTCCAGAACCCAACTCACTTCATTCGCCTTGCGCTCGCCTTCTTATAGGCTGGCAGAAGCAGCTAATATGCAAATATTCAGATCAGAATGACCTCGGGGGCGGAGCCACGCTCGCCCATTGGTCGGAGGAAACAGGGCGTGAATCTCCCTGACCCTAGAATTTGCATATATCGACTTCACACACACACGCCTGGAGGCGGGGCCAAGCTGCCCCGCGCTCGCTAATTGAACAGAGGAAAAGTGGGCATGTAGAGTTTTTGATCCGAATTTTCCCTCAGAAAGGCCGCTATTTGCGTTCGCGGCTCGGTGCGCTCGGCATCAAACGCCGAACGAGCCCGAGACAGCCCGACGTTCAGTGTTTGCAGGTGGTGCGGTTGTTGGTCGTAGAAGGAGGGAGGTGAAGGTGGTGGAGGGTTTTCGATGGTGAGGGTTGATGGTTATGGTGCCGTTGGGAATGGCAGTTATGCGATGTTTGCGGGAGCGTTTGATGGTGGCGGTGGCGTGGTTGTTGTGTGATGGCGGTTGAGACGTGGTTGGTTCAAAGTAAAGATAGAACAGAAAAAATGGCTAACTCAAAGGATCGCAGCCCGGATGAATCACATAAATTCCCTCTATACAACAGGTTTGGGCTAACTACACATGCACCTTATCGAGATATCTCACCTGAGAGTCCTAAATGGCGGTTTGCGATTTTCCACAGCCGTAACACTATGTTCCATACAAAAAGCACCCAACTATATTCCTTACAGAGTCCATAACTATATTCCTCACAAAGAATGCCCAGAACTATGTTCCTTACAAAGTCAATAACTATATTCCTCACAAACAATGTCCATAACTATATTCTTTACAAAGTCTACAACTATATTCCTTCCAAACAAAGTCCATAACTATGTACCTTACAAACAAATTCCATAACTATATTCCTCAGGAACAATGTCAATAACTATATTCCTTACAAAGTCCATTACTATATACCTTACAAAGTCCATAACTCGGTACCTTACAAAGTCCATAACTATGTACCTTACAAACAAAGTCCATAATTATATTCCCCACGAAGTCCTTAACTATGTTCCTCACAGAGAGAGCCCATAACTACGTTCCTTGAAGACAGAGTCCATAAATATGTTCTTTGCAAACAAAGTCCATAACGATGTTCTTTTGGGAAAAAGACCATAACTATATTCCATACAAAACGGTCCATAACTATGCTCCTTACAGACAGCATCCAAAACAATGTTCCTTGCAGACAAAGTCCATAACTATGTTTCTTCCAGACAGAGTCCATAACTAAGTTCCTTACAGGCATAGTCCATAACAATGTTCCTTACAGGCATAGTCCATAACTATGTTCCATTCAAAAAGTCCATAACTACCTTCCTTACAGACAGAGTCCATAACAATATTCCTCACAAAGAAAGTCAATAACAATGTTCCTTACAAACAACGTTCATACCTATGTTCCTGACAGCCAGCGTCCAAAACAATATTCCTTGCACACAGTCCATAACTATGGTCCTAACAAAGTCTACAGAAATGTTCCTCACAAACAAAGTACAAAACAAAGTACAAAACTAAGTTCCTTACAAACAAAGTCCATAACTATGTTCTTTCAGGACAAAGTCCAAAACTATGTTCCATACAAAAAGCACACAACTATATTCCTTGCAGAGTCCATAACTATATTCCTCACAAAGAATGTCCAGAACTATGTTCCTTACAAAGTCAATAACTATATTCCTCACAAACAATGTCCATAACTATATTCCTAACAAAGTCTACAACTATATTACTTCCAAACAAAGTCCATAACTATGTACCTTACAATCAAATTCTATAACTATATTCCTCAGGAACAATGTCAGTAACTATATTCCTTCCAAAGTCCAGAACGAGGTACCTTACAAAGTCCATAACTATGTACCTTACAAATAAAGTATATAACTATATTCCCAATGAAGTCCATAACTATGCTCCTTGCAGACAGTGTCCATAACAATGTTCCTTACACAGTACATAACTATGGTCCTTACAGACAAAGTCCACAACAATGTTCCTTACAAATAAAGTGTCCAAAACTATGTTCTTTCGGGACAAAATCCAAAACGATGTTCCATACAAAAAGTACATTACTATGTTCCTTACAGAGTCCGTAACTAAATTCCTCACAAAGAAAGTCTATAACTATGCTCCTTAGAAAGTCAACAACTATATTTCTTACAAACAAAGTCCAGAACTATGTTCCTTTCAAACAAAATCGATAACAATGTCAATAACTATATTCCTTACAAAGTCCAAAACTATGGACCTTACAAACAAAGTCCATAACCATGTTCCTTTCAAACAAAATCCAAAACAATGTCAATAACTATGTTCCTGACAAACAAAGTCCATAATGATGTTTCTTCCAGACATAGTCCCCACCAATGTTCCTCACAGACAGAGTCCATGCCAAAGTTGCTTGCAGACAGAGTCCATAGCCACCCGGCAGCAAGCGGCCATGCGCAAGAACAGATAAAACATTCCTTACAGACAAAGCACGCGCACGCACGCACACACAATAATTTCAAGGATTGCTGTAAATAATGTTACTTTTACAACATCCTATATTCAACTTAATTTACATTGTTGATCTCAAAACATAGTTCCTTTACCTAAAGTAAGAACCCTAACTGTAAGCAACTGAATAATTTTCTGACCACATGGATCATCAGCTGTGCACCGTTATTCTGGAGGTTTCGATCCTTTCAGCCCAAAACCTCTCCAAACGGTGGATCGACAAGCTCGGTCATGGATCTACATCAGTGGATCCACAACTTCAGTTGCATCCAAGCAAGCAGTAGAATACAAATCAGCCATCTTTAATCAGATCGCAAAATAAAGTGAGAGGCACATGTATGCCATAATGCACTGTGCTTTTGCCAGGTTTTAACAAAATCGGACCGTGCATGTCTGATAAATGGTGGGGACACATTTAAGCAACAAAATGGCCACCAGTCGGCCATCTTGGATCTGATCTCGAAAAGAAACGAGGTGCACATGTAAGCCTTTATTCCTTATCTGGGTATCAAGTTTGAACAACATTAGTAAATGCATGTCCGAGAAATAATTGAGGACGTGTTCAACATCGGGATTTTTACAACAAAATGGCTGCCAGTCAGCCATCTTGGACCTGATCTCGAAAAATAAAAGGGTTGCAGACGTAAGCCTTCATTCATTATCTGTTTGCTTAATTTGAAGAACATTGGTAAATGCACGTCCGGAAATGGTTGAAGACGTGTTCGACACTGGGTTTTTACAAATAAAATGGCTGCCAGTCGGCCATCTTTGATTGCGTCGTGAAACAAAATGATGTGCATATGTATACCATCACTTGTCTTTTTGCTCAGTATGAATAAAAATCGGTCCATAGATGTCTGAGATATGGTTGCGGACGCAGGTACACGCACAGACGAAAATTGAGATCAAATCCATAAGCCCCCATTTTGGACTATGTCCAACAGGGGCTAATACATCTGTCAAACTTACAACTCAATTTTATTGGAGTGATGATGGGTGGAAGTAGTGGAGATTAGAAAAGTGGGGCAGGTAAAGGGCCAGGGTGTTACAATAAAAATGAACTTATTTTTGGTGGGGGGAAATGGTCGGCGAAGGTGGTGGGGAGAAGAATACACAACCACAAACTATCCGTTGAAAAGACCATCTCATGGACCTCACACTCTGCACAGGTGTACACAATTACCCATGTATACTCAAGATACTTCAAGTTCTGATAATATCCCTGTACTTCCGTGTCGCCAATCTTTCTTGGTACCGATATAATTCCAATTTAAACCAATCTACTGTTTCTGCTGCCACTACCTTTCCAAGGAGACCATTCTGTGCTTTTACTACTCTCACAATGAAAGACCCTTGCCTTCCTACCATCTTAACTCTCCTCTTATTTCCTCTCAGTTTATGGTTCCTGCTTCGATCACTGTCTATTCTGCTGAAGAACACTTCTACACTTAGTTTGTCCCTACTCTTCATTATCTGAAACATCTCGACGCTACTGTCTCAACCACTGCCCAGTGCCGGATTAAGGCATGGGCTTTATGGGCTGCAGCCCAGGGGCCACCGCCAGCTGAGGGCCTCCAGAGATTAAGTGAAATTAATTTACTGTGAAAAGTTACTTCATTTGTAAATGCAGAATGAAAGTATAAGTATGCTGAATTATATCTTTAAAAATGGCTCAATTAATATACTGCATAAATACTGTAATTTTTTCTTGCCCATTATTTCAACTCGTTGGCACTGGCAATCTTGATTACAATGAGACGATCTCATACTCGCTTCCGGCCTGTACAAGAAATCGCTCATTCCATCGTAACTTTCCTTCTTCTTCTTTCATCATTGCTTTGTGGTTGTGCTTGCACCAAAGACAAAAGTGCTGAAAGAGGGAAGATGAGCAATTGTTCTGTGATGCAATTTGAATTTACGTTATCCTATACATTTTGTGGAATTCTGCACTTTGTTATCTTCATACCAAGTCAAAGTCTTTTAGTAGTGTGTCATTGTGTCAACTTGCCAAGCATATATGTATGTATGTATATATATATATATATATGTATATATGTATATATACATATATATATATATATATATATATATATATATATATATATATATATATATATATATATATATATATATATATATATATATATATATATATATATATATATATATATATATATATATATATATATATATATATATATATATATATATATATATATATATATATATATATATATATATATATATATATATATATATATATATATATATATATATATATATATATATATATATATATATATATATATATATATATATATATATATATATATATATATATATATATATATATATATATATATATATATATATATATATATATATATATATATATATATATATATATATATATATATATATATATATATATATATATATATATATATATATATATATATATATATATATATATATA
>NC_140963.1:110980572-110993072 GCF_056783735.1 Eptatretus burgeri | reverse complement strand
TATATATATATATATATATATATATATATGTATATATATATATATGTATATATATATATATGTATATATATGTATATATATATATATATATCTGCAAAGGCCCACCTTCCTTTTTATAGGATTTCCATTTTACCATTTTTAATTAATAATAATAGCAATTTTTCCGACCAACTGAACAATCGGGGTTCGCCAGTGCACATGAGCAGCATGCACACTCACGGACCCCGATTGTTCAGTCCTTCCATTTTCACCCTTTTAGATTAATAATGTCGGAGAAGAAGAGGTTTGAGAGTGGAGCAAGCAAAATAAAAAACAACAAGAGAAGATGCTGAAGCATGAAGAACTGCTCAGTAAATGTCCAAAGTTATTTGATTTTGGGTTCAAATACAATGCAGCACCAGCAGTAAAACAGCAAACAGAGCAGACAAAAGATGCATCTCAACCCAGTGATTTTGATGGCAACATGAAAGAGGCTGAGCCGCCAGAAGTTGAAGTTTTCTCTTGCAATACCAATGTCACAAGAGTTGATGATGATGAGCAGCCTGAGCTTGTCCACCTGAAGAAAAAGGACCTGGGATCCGAATTTCAAGATGACATTGGTTTGTGGAGTACCTCAAATATAACAGAAGACGTACGTGACTTTGGTGTAAACAAGGTCACGTGGAATGCCAGCACCATGATGACGACTTTTCTTCATCAGTAAGACAATACCCTGATCAGAAAATAAAATTTTCTCATTCATTGATATTCCGAAAACATATAACTGGTGAGAATATTAAAAGGGAGTGGCTAATGTATTCTCCCTCTACAGGAAATGTATATTGTTTTGCTTGCATTCTCTTTCCCTCGAAAGATATACAGAGATACGAAAGAGATACAGAGATACATGATTTTTGATACATGGATCAAAAACCCAGTTCTCCATTGGTGGATTTTCAGACTGGAAACATGCCTCTACACGGATTTCAGAACATGAGAACAGTTCTGGACATAAGACCTGTATGATGACATTGATTTCTAGACGAAATGCACTTGGACGAATCGATTCAATGTTAGAAATCCAATTCACAAAAGGAAAAAGAATACTGGGGAAAAGTAATGCAAAGAGTAGTTGCAGCTGTAAAGTTTATCTCATCTCGTGGATTAGCCTTTCGTGGTGATACAGAAGTATTTAATTCTCAACAGAATGGCAACTGCCTTGGGATTCTTGAATTAATTGCTGAGTATGATCCTTTTCATCGTTCTCATATCACAAAATATGGTAATCAAGGACGAGGAAAAGCTTCATATCTATCTTCAACAATATGTGAGGAAGTCATAAAGATTATGGGAAACAAAGTATTGAAAACTATTGTAAAATAAATCAAGGAAGCAAAATACTTTTCTCGAAGTGTTGATTCAACGCCAGACATACCACACACTGATCAGCTGACTGTGATTATTCGCTATGTTAGAAAATCAGATCATAAGGTGGTTGAATGTTTTCTTACTTTCATTCCCATTGCAAGTCACACTGGAGAAGCTCTTGCCAACATTGTCTTGGAATTCTTTGAACAAATTGGATTTGATGCAGCTAACTTAAGAAGACAGTCTTATGACGATGCATCAAACATGTCAGGATGCTGCAAAGGGCTTCAGGCACATATTCTCGGCATCAATCATCTTCTCCATTAGATTCCATGTGCTGCACACTCACTTAATTTGGTAGGTGTATGTGCTGCAGAAAGCTGCACTGCAGCAGTTTCATTTTTTGGTCTTATGCAAAAACTTTACAATTTATTTTCTGCTTCAACTCAACGTTGGTCAGTAATGCTTCAGTGCCTTAAAGCTGAAAGTGGAAGTGAATCTACATTGGTACTTAAAAGAGCATCAGATACTAGATGGTCTGCAAGGACCGATGCCACAAAAGCCTTGTCTGAAGGGTACATCTATTTTCAAGAAGCTTTGAAGTTAATCGCAGAAAATGTAAATCAGAAGGTTGACACACATTATGAGGCAAAAGCTATACTCAAGCAGCTATCAAAACTGGAAACAGTTCTCTTGGCAGACTTCTGGGCTGTCATACTAGAGAGGTTCAATCAAGTCAGCAAATCACTTCAGCATTAAACACTGGAGCTTCAATCAGCTATTAAACTTCTTGCATCACTACTGGAGTTTTTGATGTCACTGCGGAATTAGTTTGAAGTGTTTGAAAATAAAGCAAAAAACAAAGTGGAAAATACAGAATACCACAACAAACAAAAATGAGAGCATAGGATAAGAAAACAGATCAAAAACAAATCACTGTTCACCTTCACTCTTTCATTCCTCTTTTTTCCCACCTTTGGAATAAATTCACTCACTGTTCAATCCCATTCTTCCCTCCAAGCCTTCAAAACAGCTGTTCACGACCACCTCTCATCATCCCTCATCCAAATCCTCGATCTTTTCTACCCCCGTTAATCCACCCCAAACCCAACTCTTTAAAATTCCCTGCTTTCCTTCCTGAAAGTCCCTGTGGTGTCCATCTTGTATTCCCCATGTTCCCCACCCCATTCTTCTCCCTTCCACAGATCTCCTAATGTTTCTGTTCCCCACTGTTTTGTCCTTCCCACGCCCCTCTTGTCTCATGCCCCCCCTTGCTGTGCATTGTGTGTTAGCTCTCATATGAGCCTTGACAAGGTACACAAAAAATAACACCAACAGCGAGTTGAAGGCAAAGATCGAGGGAGACTTGGACAAACAATGGGTGTGGGGAACAATGAGAATCAGAAGAAGATGCGTGGATGAGACAAGATGGACACAGAAGGAAACCATCAGGAGGGAAAACTTGAAATTTGGAAGGAGGAGGTAACAAGCAGGCACGCGGGAAGGTATTTTGAGTGGGGGTGCTGAGGTGCTGTCTATTTTAGCGATGGTGTTCAAGTCGTCGTGAACCCCAACCCCGTAGCAAGATCTCCACGTCTGTGATCACTAAAAACTAACAAACACATTTTTTTTAACTTATATTTTTCCTCCAAAGCAAAATTATTTATTATATCGTTTTAATATTTATATTTAATATAAAAAATGACTTTTTTTGCAGGCAGGAGGTGTTGTGCTCCTGCCCGCAGCTAGGGGGTGCTGCAGCGCCCTCAGCATCCCCCCCCCACCCCTTCCCGTGGGCCTGGTAACAAGAGTATAAAAGATAATGGTTTTGGGTTGAGGACAATCTGAGATGGTGGTGAACAGCTGATTTGAAGATCTGGTGGGAGGAATGAGATTGAAGAGGACATGGAAGCTGGTTCCACAGGCTGGAAAAAAAAGAGGAAGAAATAAGTGGAGGTGAGCCGTGATGCTGTCTTTAGGTAATTTCACCCGAAAGGGGTTGGTGGTGAACTGTGTGTATGCTGCAGAAACCTGGGGAACATTTAAGCACGGAAAGAACAGAGGGTGCAAGACCAGAAATGAGGCCGTGGAAGAAAGAAATAGGCCGGGGGCCAGTGGAACCTACCTTGCACCCTCCACCCCCCCCCGTGACAATTTTTCACTGATACCACAGTGTTCATATATATCCCAAGTATCAAAAAAAAGATGTTCCCAGAAAAATAACTCATTTGCACTATGCTTTATTAAGCTGTTTCCATGGCAACCAATCAAAAATAGACGAATCTCACAAATATCGGCAAAATGTCAATATCTGTCAAATGTAAGCATAAAATCACAAAATTGGTGTCAAATTAAAGCTTATACATTTACGTATTAAAATATATTCTGCTTATGCTGATTAGCTCATTGGCATATTCATTAAATTTGACTTAAAGACAATAATTCCCACAAAAATGCAAGAATTTCCATTTTCTTTCCTTGTAATTACCACACGTCAGTTTTTTGTCAAAAAAACATTCATTACGTGTTGCCAGATACACGACAGGTTGGCAAAAAATATATTGAAAAATTTTTGAATTTTTTTAAGTCGGCTAATTAGCATAAAATACAAAGCACAAGGAGTCGTTCGAAAATCATGCAAAATCATTAATCAATATAATTAATTACCTGGGCCTGATATAATTCATAACTGTGACTTATGATGTCTGTTGGTGTTTAAGGGGAACATAACTATTTTCTGTTTGAGTAAAAGTAGTGGAAATAATTTTAAATGCATTGATATGCTAATTAGGATCCGCCATTATGGAAATTCTCATTTTCGTAAATATCTCAACTTCTGGAACATGGAAATTTGTAAATGAGGAATCTACACCTATGTTTGGAGGGTCAATGAGTAAAGTGAACATATTTCCTTGGTTACACTGAACAACAAAATTTTTTTACTGGAGATGTGTAAAGTGATTTAGACTAATTTGGGTACGCTGATTTCAAAAATCATAACCGTTTTGCTGTATCACGTCAGGATTTTCAGTAACAGAAATATTCCCATTGCCTTGAAGTCAGGATTTCAGTGAAATTTACAAAAATTCATTTATTCATTTATTTCATCATGAATGCTTCAAAATTATAGAAATTACAGAAAAACTCCACTAGAATGGAATTAAAAATGCTTTAGGCATTTGGCTTTGCGTTTGTGCTGCTCTGTGTCAGTTTCACGATGCAGGAACCAGCAGAAATCGCCCATCATGTTCGGGTTGTGCCGCCCTTGGTAACGCGTCTCCATGAGTGAAATCTCTTGGTGGAATCGCTCGCCGTGCTCGTCCGAGACTGCTCCCAAGTTGTCAGGGAAGAAGTTCAGGTGCTGGTGTAGGAAATGGATTTTCAGGGACATCCTGGAGCCAAGTTTCCTGAAGGACTCCAGCAGCTGCTGCACTATTTCTTCATAGTTGTCCGCGCGCTCGTTCCCCAATAAGTTGTCCGTCACAGCTTTGAAGCTCCTCCACGCTGCCAGCTCTTTGGGGTTTAGAGTTGTCGGAAAAGTTTCGTCCTTCATAATCTGTCGGATTTGCGGTCCAACAAAGACACCAGCCTTGATCTTGGCCTCCGACAAGGTGTTGCCAAACTTTTCCTTGAGGAAAATAACCCACGCCCATTCAGATCCATTGCCCGGATAAAACTTTTCATCCACCCGAGCTTTATGTGGAGTGGTGGAAGGAAAACCTTGGCTGGGTCGACAAGGGCGACATGCTTCACGTTGTGTCGACTCAGGTACATGCTCTTTTCGCTCTTCCCAATCTTTCTTCGTCCAGTGATTCTTGTCGTCTCTGCTATCCCAGAGACAAAGGAAGCACATGTATTTCGTGTAGCCTGACTGCAGCCCTAACAAAAGCGCCACCACTTTCAAGTCTCCGCAGATGTGCCAGTTGAAGTCATTGTACTTGATGGAATCAAGCAGCTGCCGCATAGTCTCATAGGTCTCTGTCATGCCGAACGCGTGAGCCAGTGGGACTGATGGTTTCTCGTTGCCATTGTGGAGCAAAACAGCCTTCAAGCTGTTCTTCCCCGAGTCGATGAAGAGGCGCCAGTCTGCAGGATCGTGATCACACCCAAGTTCTTTCAACAGACCGTTGATGTCACTGCAGAATGTCATCGTGTCTTCCATCTCAAAGAACTCAGCCATGTCTCTGTGACGTGCTCTGAACAAGGATATCTTGGTGTTAGGTTCAAGTAGATTCCACTGCTGCAGCCTTGATCCAAGCAGCTCTGCCTTCGCCTTTGACAGCGAGAGATCTCTTACAAGATCATTTAAGTCTCCCTGGTTCAGAAGGTGTGATTCTTGAGTGTCGGGTTCAAAGGTTCATCATCACCATCCTCTTCACCACTGCTTACAGCTATGTTCTGATCAGCTGGAGGTGTTGGAACGGGGTTCTCGTCATCATGAGGCACAGGTTTACGAGCAGAGACGCAGTCAGCGTACTTGATGTGACCTTTAGTCTTCTTGTTGAAGCCGGCGATGCTTGTGCAGCAGAAATAACAATCATCATGATGATTCTGCGGCTCACGACATATCATGGGCACCGCAAATGGCATGCTCGCGCGCTTGCCCACCAACCACTGAGTCAAGGTTGTGTGACAGCTTGTGCAGCAGATGTGTGGTGCCCAGCTCTGTTCTTGGTCCCCCACCTTACACCCGAAGTAGTGAAAGTAGGCGGCCTTCATTTTCACTGCTGTAGATATACTTCGCTGTTGATCTTTTTTGGTATACCGACCACAGACATAACAGAAGTTGTCAGGATGATTGGTACAGGAACACCTACTCATCTTTATCTGAAAGAAAGAAATATAACACAAGTTCACAACAATTGTACGAAATAGACATGTTAAAGACATATGTAAATTTCATTGAAATCCTGACTTCTAGGCAATGGGAATATTTCTGTTCCTGAAAATCCTGACGTGATACAGCAAAACGGTGATGATTTTTGAAATCAGCGTACCCAAATTAGTCTTAATCACTTTACACATCTCCAGTAAAAAAAAAATTTTGAAATTTGTTGTTCAGTGTTATCAGAGATGTAGAATAATGTTTGGAGAGCTTAATTACATGTAAAATGGAAACAGCTTCATAAAGCATAGTGCAAATGAGTTAATTTTCTGGGAACATTTTTTCTGATACTTGGGATATATATGAACACTGTGGTACCAGTGAAAAATTGTCGCGGGGGGAGGGGGGTGCAAGGTAGGTCCCACTGGCCCCCGGCCTAAAACCACCGACCTGTCTATGATGGCGAAGTGATAGACCCGTAGACTCAGCTTCATCGAAGGAGAATCCAATGATATTTAAAGCCATTGATTCCACAGCGTCAAGCTGAGCAAGATGTGAGGCAAGGGAGCCAGCCCAGAGGGGAGAGCTGTATTTCATCAAGCTGAGGATAAAGGCCTTGCAGGTGGATAGAACTTCAGGTATACCAAGGAAGGACTTTGTGAATGGCAGAGGATGCCCAGTCGGAGGCTGGCTTTGGAGGGTGTGTGAGAAAACATTTGAAATACCATAATGACATTTACGACTTTGAGAAACAACAATATAAAGTTTAACAGAATGAAAACAAGAAAAAGAGCAATCAGCGATTACAGACCCTCGCCATGAGGAGTTGTTTTGTGTGGTGTTTGTGTGGTATATTTTGTGTGGTGTTTGTGTACTGGTATGTTTCATAATTAAAAAGAGACAGAACTGGAACTGCCACTTGATAACTGCTGACAGTGATGACCGGGTACCAAGACGCCCCTCTTTGATGCAACCACGCTTTGATCGGACACCTGACCCTGACCCATGACGTTCATTAATATTCATTTGAATTCAGAATGGGATAAAAATATATTCAATGCAAATCAAATGGAAGACCAAATAGGTACAGTCCTGTAATGGAGTCATCATAAGGAACCCGAACAAGCAAACAGCAAATATGAAGTCATCAAGAGGCACCTGGATGGGATTTGGGTTTCAGCTACTACTCCTCCACCCACAAACCCATCCAGGTGCAACCAAATGAGCCTTATTTTTTTAAAAAAAATAAAAATATCACAAATCAAAAATATTAAATAATTCTGAATGCCACACCATACATCTGATCAGGTTGAAATTTAAAACCGACATTCCGCATCACCACAAGATCATAAATGTGAAGTTTTACGTCAATTAATGAAGCGGTTGAAGAGAAATAATTTTTCAAAGATTTTCACTCAATCTTTTGTGGTTGCCAGACGGTGTGGCCCATCAAATTTTTTTTGTATACATTGTCGAGGCTCATATGAGAGCTAACACACAACGCACAACAAGGTGGGCAGGAGCCAAAAGGGGCGGGAGAGGGAAGGACAATACAGTGGGGACAGAGACATTAGGAGATCTGTGGAACGGAGAGGGATGGGACGGGGAACACGGGGAATAGAAGATGGACATTACAGGGACTTTCAGGAAGGAATGCAGGGAATTTGAAGGAGGTGGGGTTGGGATGGATTAATGGGGGTAGAAAAGATTGTGGTTTTGGATGGAGAAAGATAAGAGGTGGTGGTGAAAAGCTCTTTTGAAGGCTTGGAGGGAAGAATGGGATTGAAGAGAGTGTGGGAGAAGATAGTGTGGGAGTTTATTCCAAAGGCGGGGAAAAAAAGAAATGAAAGAGTGAACATCCTGGTATCCCCAAAGCATGGGGAACATAGGGGTGAAGTTTCCCCTCGATCTGTCAAGCCATTCTGGAGAAGAAGATTTTTGTAGGTTTTAGGGGTAAATCCAATGGGGCTGCCAAACCATGTGACCGATGATGTCATCGGTGTGAACGTTTTCTTCCTCGTGGATCGGTGGTCATATGTATAAAGTTTCACCTCGATCTGTTCGGCCATTTCAGAGAAGATTTTTAATGTTGTTTTTTTTTCTGTGGACCAATTTATCCAGAGATGACCCTCAAATTTTTTCATGCTGATCAGATGTAGAGTTCAATGTATGTGATTATGACATCATAACGCAGCCACCTATGACATCATTAAAACAAAAATCACAATTATTTCCCATGGGGAGTCCAGTGTTTCAATAAAAGTTGGCAATTTGAGCAGCTTGATATTCTGTCATTTCTATGCGATACCCTTCTCTCTTGCAGATTATGGTGGTGATGGTATGCCATTTTTAACAAGTAGTCAGTCAGACCCGACGTCAACTCTTGTGTTCACAGTGGAAAAAAAAGTGAAAATCGTGACATTGTGTTTGAGAAAAAATATCCAATATGCAGGTACGCCAATGATACTGTCAGTATTAGAATGTTCACACCGATTATGGAGCTTCCAATGGGAGCAATCTGCAGTTTCTGGAGCACTTCCAAGCGCATGTAAGCATTAAAAATCAAAATATAGGCAACAGTGGTTGCCCACCAAGTGTTACCAAGGATCAAGGGAAGATTGATCTTGTGAGAGATACTGCTGTCGGAAATCTTCAGAAATCCAATCGGTGGTGTTCCCAAGAACTGGCGATCTCAGCCTCATCAGTGTGGTGCATTCTCACTTATGAACTCAAGCTCTACCCCAACATCATATCTGTAAGGCATAAACTATCGCTGAATGGTATGGCAAGCCGAGTAACAATGCATGTGATTGCTTCAGTCAGGTCAGGTCAGGTATGGGAGCATGCACCAGAGCAGCGCGTCACTGTGTCTACTTTCCACTGGTACTCCGGGGCCTCCGTCTGGCCATCCCCCAGGCAGATGCCTGGCCCATCCCCATCTCCTTGAGATGCTGATAAACCTGCTGCATGCACGAGGCATGCAGTCGGCCAATTGGCCTTCTCCACTCATGAGACTCCCTCGCTGAGAGAATCTAGTGAGCAGGATCAGCGTCAGGAAAACGAGCCACATTTCCATACAGCCGCAACTGATGCTCACAGAGGATGCAGGTAACAAATCTCATTTGAGTCCCTATCAGCAACCGCTCATTGGACACAAAGTCCAACCAGCGATCGCCAAGGAATCTCTGAAGAGACCTGGTACCAAAGGAATTAAGTCACCATCTCAGATCCCTGGTCAGAGTCCAGGTCTCACATCCATAGAGCAAGACTGGAAGCACCAAGGACCTAAAGACTGGGACTTTCATCCTCCCGCACAGGTACAGCGTACCGACAGCGACACACCCCATGATCCAGTGAATCCATGACTCCCCAGGCACGACCCAGATTTCTGTTGACCTCTGACTCACAGCCAGCAAAGACATGAATATCACTGCCAAGGAAAGTGAATCTCTCCACAACCTAAACATCCTCACCACAAACGGGCACAGAGAGAACAGCAGCATCCAAATGTCAATGAAAGCCTGGATCTTAGTTTTGACCCAGGAAACCCATAATCCCAGCAGCTCTGACTCCTCATTCAGCACCTCGAGGGCCCCCAAAAAGATATCCAAAGTCTCCGCAAAGATGACTGCATCATCTGTGAAATCAAGGTCATAGATCTTGACATTCCCAAACGATGCACCGCAGCTTGATCTCGTCGACATCCTCCCCAGAATCCAGTCAATCCAAGTGCTGAAAAGTGTGGGGGCCAGCACACACCCCTGAAGAACTCCAGTATCAACTGGAAATAAGTCAGAGATGGCACCACCACATCTCACAGCACTCTCAGTGCCAGAGTGTATTTGAGACATTAGATAAATCAGTTTTGGTGGCACCCCACAAAGACCAAGAATCCTGCAGAGGGCATCCCGATTCACTGACTCAAACACTTTACAGAGATCAACATAGGCTGCAAGCTGCCCCTGCTGAAACTCTCATCTGTGTTTGGCGAGGACCTGAAGAGCAACGAGATGGTCAATCGTTGACCTCTTTTGTGTAAAGCCTGACTGCTATGTTCACAAGTGCTCAAGCAGATGTTGGCAAACCCAATCAAGAATTATCTAAGCAAAGACCTTGCCCGGCACTGAGAACAGTGTCACCCCTTGGCAGTTGTTGGCAGTTGTCTTGGCGATCACACATCCCTTTCCAGAGAAGGACAACAAGGCCCCTCTTCCAGTCAGTTGGGATCATGCCTGTGTTCCACCAGAGCACAGAACTGCATGCAACGACACGAGTGCAGCATTTCTACCAGACTTGAGAAGTTCAGCATGGATGCCACAGATCCCAGGAGCTTTACCCCATTTCAACCAGTTCACCGCAGCCTGTGTTTCCACAAACGAAGGTGGATCACAGTTGATTCGAGGGTCAGCAACAGGAATTGTAACACCCCTGATGTCCAAGTCGACAGCTGGTGGATCAGAAGATACAACCGCTCAAAGTAACCGGCCCAGCGGAACTTCACTTCGGACTCCTCTGTCAAGAGCCTACCACCCTCTGCTCTAACTGTTGTACACCGAGGGACGGATTTGGCCAAACGCAATGCGCAGATTCCCCTGTTCACAGGACGAGAATCACCTGACCACAGGTGATTCTCCCCCCTCAGATTCCTCGCACATAGGCTTCTTTGTCCACCCATAGCTCACGTACAGTTTCACGCCTCAGCTCCCTGAACATCTCTGCCATTCAGCCTGGTCCTGAGACTCTGGTCAATGGTTTCCAGTATCCCTCGAGATAAAATTCTTCTTCGCCCCTTCGTGAGTTCCAAGACATCCATCGGCAACATCAAGGATGGTGGTCTTGAAGGCACTCCACAACTCCTCAGGATTTCCCAAACCACCCAGACCCCCCCCCCAAATCTCCAATCAGCCTGTTTGCAAACTCCTCAGCTACCCTCTCATCCCTGAGCTTGCCAACATCCAGCCTCGGCTGGAATGGTATCATTCTCCTGGATTTAAAGTGCAACTTTAGAGTTGCTACAACAAGCCTATGGTCAGTATTGAGGAACTGAGCACTCCGGTCGACCCTGCAGTTCTGGATCATCCTCCAGCGACCATCAACGAGCACATGGTCAATTTGCTTTGCCACACCGCCAGCGTTGGAATACTCAGTCCAGCGATGAGCTTGTGGATGCTGAAACCATGAACCAGCCACCCTAAGTCCATGACTTCTTGCAAAGTCAAGGAATTTAGTGCTATTCAGGTTCACAGTTCCAGACCCATGGGGACCAACACATGTCTCATAACCAGGTCACTGGTTCAGTGACTGAATGGAAAGGTACCAAAATTGGATAAACTCCTTGTGGTTCATTGATGAAGCACACTTCCAATTGAATGGGGCTATTAACAATCACAACAACATATTCTGAGGTATGGAGTCTCCTGAGGAGGTTTCTGAAATGTCTCTCAAATACCCCAAGTCCACTTGCTTCTGTGCATTGAACGCCAGATGGGGTGTGCTGGGACCGTATTGGCTTCGGACGTCAACGGGAAGATTTTGACAGTCTTTGGAAAGTGGTACCATGAGGTGTTGGCCGATTCCACAATGATCTCGCTCAACTCATGTCCCCACACCAACTTACTTACATGGTTCATGCGTGACGGTGCCACACCACACACTGCAGGTGAAACCAATGACTTGCTACACCAGCTGTTTGGAAATTATGTCATCAGCCTGGGCACAGCACAGGAGTGGGTGCCCCACAGCCCAAATTTGAATCCATTGGATTTTTATCTTGCCAAAACGAAGTTTTTGCAAGATATGTTAGTCAGCTTGTATGTGTTTTTTTTTCGTTTGTTTGTTTGTCTGTAATCACGTATAAAACATTCTGCAGAGCACAGTTATCATTGGAAATTTTTGTAACTTCGAATATCAGAGGCCAATAGAGGTCCCTTTCAGTGCACAAAATTTTTAAGGTCAAGGTCAAAGGTCAAGGTCACTTTGTTGCAAATATAGGGGAGTTGACGAAACCCTTATTTTTTGAGTAATTTTGATCGGATCGTCTTCAAACTTCATGGGAATATAGTTCATGGTCTGGCGCTCAGCTGATTAATTTTTGGTGGCGATTGGCCTTGACCTTCATGGTTAGCACCTAAGGTCAAACATATTTGACCCCAAGTTCAAATTTTCAAGTTTTAGGAACCATATCGTGTAGTACCTCAAATTGAACACCTCGATGAGTGCTTTCTAGATATGTCAAGCTTGAGACATTATGACGTCATTTGGTGATGTTATGAGGCAAACGCATATTTTTCATGGTTACTCTGCAGAACGATTCTCATCGGAATCTCTC
>NC_140963.1:110963074-110980072 GCF_056783735.1 Eptatretus burgeri | reverse complement strand
AGGAGCGGCCAGGTCCGCGAGACCGGGGGGGTCCTACCCGCGTCCTCGTGACGCGTTGGCGGATGAGCCGCAGATGTGGCCGCGTGGCTGTGCCCCGACTCCATGCTCCTTGGCGGGTTTCATTGGCACGATGTTTGGAGTGAGGTGGGAACCGGGCCCCCATTTTGCACTATCTCAGCGCGGGGAAAGGGGAAATTGTTAATGCCCTGGGGGAGGAGAATGGCTGGCTAGCTTGGGTCCCGCGACTAGCGATCTCACACCGCGACCTCGTCGCCGACCACCGTCCTTCTCGCCTCGGACCTGAGCTCCTTTGCCTCTTCCCGCAACTCTCCTCAGCCGACTGCAGAACCCAACTCGATGCCAAACCGATGACTTCGCCACCCGACTCCACTCTCTGCCACACCGATGACTTGATTCACTCTGCCCTGCCGACACACACTGCTACTGCCACACTCTGCTACTGCCACACTCTGCCATGATTCACCTTGCGCTCGCCGTTTTATAGGCCGGCAGGAGAAAACAATATGCAAATATCCGGATCAAGATGACCTCGGGGGCGGAGCCACGCTCGCCAATTGGACGGAGGAAAAGTGGGCGTGAACCTCCCCTGATCCTAGAATTTGCATATATCGATTTCACACAGACGCGCCTGGAGGCGGGGCCAAGCCGCTCCGCGCTTGCTAATTGGACGGATCAGAAGTGGGCGTGTAGCATTCTTGATCCGAATTCTCCCTTGGAAAGGCCGCTATTTGCACTCGCGGCTCGGTGCGTACTGCTGAACGAGCCCAAGACAGCCCGACGCTCAGTGTTCACAGGTGGTGCGGGAATGGCCGTAGAAGGAGAGAGGTGAGGGTGGTGGAGGGTTTATCGGTGGTGGTTTGATGGTTATGGTTCCTTTTGGGAATGACGGTGATGCGGTGTTTGCGGTATCGAGTTGTGAATGTAAAGGTCGTGGCTGTTGGCGTTGTTGTTGTTGTTGTCTGAGGGTTGGAGCGTGGTTGTAGTTGGTGACGATGGCTGGCGTGGTGGTTAAGGTGGTTGTTGTGTGATGGCGGCTGAGACGTGGTTGGTTCAAAATAAAGATAGAACAGAAAAGCGGCTATCTCAAAGCGTCGCAGCCCGAATGAATCACATAAAAATCCCTTTAGACAACGGGTTTGGGGCGAACTACACATGTACTTCGAGATATCTCACCTACGGGCCCTTCATGGTGTAATGCGAATTTCCACTGCCGTAACAATATATTTATGGACTTCGTTTGTAAGGTACATAATTATGGACTTTGTTTGGAAGGAACATAGTTATTGACTTTGCAAGGAATATAGTTATTGACTTTGTTGGTGAGGAATATAGTTATGGATTCTGTCTGTAAGGAACGTAGTTATGGACTTTTTGTATGGAACATAGTTATGGACTATGCCTGTAAAGAACATATTTATGGACTCTGTCTGCAAGAAACATAGTTATGGACTCTGGCTGCAAGGAACATTGTTTTGGACGCTGTCTGTAAGGAACATAGTTATGCATTTGTCTGTAAGGAACATAGTAGTTATGGGCTATGACTGTAAGGATTATCGTTATGGACCCTTACTGTAAGGAACATGGTAATGGACTTTGTCTTTAAGGAACGGAGTGATGGACTTTTTGTATGGAACA
Organism: Eptatretus burgeri; assembly: GCF_056783735.1. NCBI lineage: Eukaryota > Metazoa > Chordata > Myxini > Myxiniformes > Myxinidae > Eptatretus > Eptatretus burgeri. Next base: position 110,978,416 of record NC_140963.1, on the reverse strand, counting down.
TTGTTATGGTCTTTGTCTCAAAAGAACATAGTTATGGACTTTGTCTGTGAGGAACATAGTTACTCTGTTTGCAAGGAACATAGTTATTGACTCTGTCCATAAGGACATAGTTGTGGACTCTGTCAGTAAGGAACATAGATATGGACTCTGTCCGTAAGGAACATAGTTTTGCACTCTGTCTGTAATGAACATAGTAGTTATAGGTTATGACTGCAAGGATCATATTTATGCGCCCTTACTGTAAGGAACATAGTAATGTACTACGCCTGTAAGGAACATAGTTATGGACTCTGTCTGCAAGGAACATAGTTATGGACTTTTTGTATGGATCATAGTTATGGCCTTTGTCCCAAAAGAACATCGTTATGGACTTTGTTTGCAAAGAACATATTTATGGACTCTGTCTTCAAGGAATGTAGTTATGGTCTCTCTCTGTGAGGAACATAGTTATGGACTTTGTCTGTAAGGAACATAGTTATGGACTTTGTCTGTAAGGAACATAGTTATGGACTGTGTCTGTAAGGAACATAGTTATGGACTATGTCTGTAAGGAACATAGTTATGCACTCTGTCTGTAAGGGCCATAGTAGTTATATGCTATGAATGTAAGGATCATAGGTATGGGCCCTTACTGCAATGGAGTGTCTGTAAGGAACATCGTTATGGACTCTGTCTGTAAGGAGCATAGTTTTGGGCCATGTCTGTAAGGAACTTAGTTCTGGACTATGTCTGGAAGGAACATAATTATGGACTCTGTCTGTAAGGAACATCGTGATGGACTTTGTTTGCAAAGAACATATTTATGGACTCTGTCTTCAAGGAATGTAGTTATGGGCTATGACTGTAAGGATCATAGTTATGGGCCCTTACGGTAAGGAACATAGTAATGGACTTTCTGTAAGGAACATAGTTATAGACTCTGTCTGTAAGGAACATAGTTATGGACTATGTCTGTAAGGCACATCGTTATGGATGATGTCTATACGCAACATAATATGGACTCTGTCTGAAAGGAACATAGTTATGGACTATGTCTGTAAGGAACATAGTTATGCACCCTGTCTGTAAAGACCATAGTAGTTATGGGCTATGACTGTAAGGATCATAGTTATGGGCCCTTACTGTAAGGAACATAGTAATGGACTGTCTGTAAGGAACATAGTTATGGACTTTGTCTGCAAGGAACATAGTAATGGACTATGTCTGGAAGGAACACAAGTCTGAATACGACGATGGTTCACGAGCGGTATTTGACGATGTAGATTGTTTCAGAAGTCAAGGATGAGACAATGTGATAGTTTGACCAAGTTATAAAAATGATTAACATGATGTGGTACGAGTGACAGGTTATTAGCTGCAAAATGTCGAAAACCCGGTTTCGTTCAACAACTTCAAAAATTTGACCTTTGCATAATCTTTAAAGGCCACAAAACAATGTTGTGGACAATAAATGTTGTGGACTATAGGAAACAGGATACGTGCTAAAGCTTAATGGAGTTAGTTCGTCGAAGAAGGTCGAAAAAGGTCGAAAACCCGGTTCGATTCCCACAACTTTGAAAATTTGACCTTTGTGAACTTTAAAGGTCAAAGGTCAAGGATTATGACCTTTGGTGCAAAACTTCCTCTGGAACATTCCAGGAACAATATAACGTCATATAGGCTATATGGCATTTCGCACTCCTCGGATTATCCATACTTTGATGAAATCAGTGTAAAAACAAAATTAAAGGGGGCGCCACGAGCAAGGTGTTTGAGATGGAGCAAAATGGTTTCAAGACTTTAGGTGGGGAAAGACCTCAACATTATGCATAAAAAATATTGTCATCCTAGCTCTCAAAGTTTGGGCGGTCGTATGATTTTTATGTCAAAATTCGAAATTTTCTAAGTTCGTGACCTTGTGACCTTGACCTTGGGACGAAAATGAAAAATCGAGCTCCGTGGGGCTATGCAGGTGCCATTGGGCTAACCAAATACCGAAACCCCTGCCAGATTCGACAACCCCCCGAGGAGAGGATGCAAATTGAAATTGGCTACCCCCTAAAAAACATGTTTTTTTGGGCGTGGCTCCACCCATAATGGGTGCACCACGCCCATTTTCAGGAAAACACAACTCGATCATGATATAAACCTCCCACCTGAATTTTATCAGGATTGGATCAAAACCCACGGAGCTATGCTCGGGACAGACAGACACACAACAATTACGAATATAGTGGTCACTTATTCTTTTCATCAAAATATTTTTTCGTGAACCAATAGTTATGGACTCTGTCTGCGAGGAACATAGTTATGAACTCTGTCTGTAAAGAACATAGATATGCACTCTGTCTGTAAGGAACATCGTAGTTATTTGCTCTGACTGTAAGGATCAGAGTTATGGACCCTTACTGTAAGGAACTTAGTAATGGACTATGTCAGTAAGGAACATTTGCTATTTAAACACTCCCCCCCCCCTCCACTTTCATACCAACTTATCGAGGATCCAAAACTCAATGCTTAATACTTCTGACTTACGAAAATGAGACTCACTTTTGTCAGTCACCTTCGGAGATTCATTACAAGGCTCAAAAGGCAAACAAACAAAAGTCGAAATGTGGAAACATATGTGAATCAACATGTGAACGGAACCCGATGAGGTCCAGCGCTTATCACACTCAGCTATGCCTGTACCTCTCGCGTTGTAACGAGGGAAGGGTTTTTCAACCTGGTGGCCAATTGGCCTTGGTTGTGTGTGCTGCAGGTTCGTTCCAGTTATATGTACAGCTCAGTGCTCAGACGTGACAATACAGTACTCCCCCTGTCCTTAATATGACGCAACTGCTGCAAGTCACATGCAAAACGCATCTCATAAACTAAGTATATTGCAACTTGATGCAGAATTAAAATGCACGTTTATATTTTGTTAACAACTAAAAAGACGACATTTGTTTTTATGTCGGGTGACAAAACCACATTATGTGGGAGTTGCTTTGCCACTTGTATATTCTGAATTGGCAAGTCGGGGCCAGCACTGCAAATTTAAAACATTCTAGGATTGTTCAACGATGTGACTGAGACACATGAATAATTGTTATATGTTGTCACAAGCCCTGAAACACATTCCTGTTTTAAATCATCCATTTAGTGACATTTGACATACCAAAAATACTTCTTTTTTAATGGTACATGAAGCTTCCTTGTGAATGCTCAGCATTTAAAAATATAAAGCATGGACAAAACGCTGGGAAGGCAATGGCAAACCGCAGGTATAACCCTTGCCAAGAAACTGCTTCGGCAGCATGAAATCTCTGTAATAGAGTAGGGTACATCAATATCAAAATCAAAATAATGAAATTTAGAACACAGTATGACAACCATGCATGTTTTGTACAAAAAGTGCACAAGTCATCAACAATGTTAATTATATGCAATAAAGTATATAAATGAACTGCTATTTCGTACAGGCATTTATGAAAAAATATTTGGTCAACCTTGAACAAATTACAAGAAAAAGTATCTCTGCTGTTTTGTACTCCTGAATATGTCCTCTATCACATATACAATGTCTGAAGGGATCCTAAAATAGGAAACCTGTGAAAATCACTGGAATATGAACCCACCCCAAAAATGTCATTTTCCCCCATTTCAGCCTTCCTTAAAAATGTTAATGTCAGTCTGAAGGTCTCAGTGGACTCTTAGATACTGACTTTTATTGAGACTGTTGGCAAGCAGTTAGGGTTTGAAGGACAATGAGGCTGTCCCAACTGATAGCTAAAAAATTGAATACTAAAGTAATGAAATAAAAATCAATACTGACATACTGGGTACAGGCTATTCTTGATACATAATAACAAAAGTTAATACGTTAGGAACGATCCTTTCATAATTATGTTGTAAATGATAAAATAAAACACTGAAGACCAATTGCAATAACTGCAGATTGCCATTTTACAAATTAATTAACAAATGAAAATACAAGTATTGAAAAACATCAACTGGCAGGAGTCGTGATGGTAAAACATCTTACCAGATTTTATTCATAGTACTGAGAACCTTCACAACACTGAGATCTTTCAGAAAACAGCAATGAGTCTGCGGATAACTTGATACTGAACATGTACATTGTACATGTTATGTTTTTCAAGAGAAGCATAGATCTGCAAAGAAGATGAGATGTTGCCATATTTCCAGCATCTCTCCACCGTGGGTAACCTGTGTCTATGTACATGATGTATTCAGAAGCGACCAATGTAATCATCTTCATCTTAACCAAATACCAGTTGTGTTGTGTTTGTCAAACCAGATCCTCTGCAGTTTCCACAAGGAGGAGTACACTCAACGTCATGCTTCTTGCATGTGCAACTCAAGCTGCTGCAGTCGGTCAGCAGTTACACCTGATGACCTACAGTAGCTCCTCATGGGCAGTAACTGGGTCTGTCTGGAGAGGTACATGCCCCTTCTCCTTCTCCCATCATCCCCACTCTTTTGGAAGGAGTCCATCCCCAGATCCCTTCCACTCTTGAAACTGAAACTACATACCAAGGCTGTGGTACTTTGCTGCTCATGATGTCGGTGGTAAGCTCTGTGGTTGTACGTGAGATATGCTGGAAACCACAGAACAGTTTATGCCACAGAGAATCTAGCTTTTCATTGGGTTTCCCATTGTAGAGGATCACCTAGGCTTTCTATCGTGCAGCTATAATATCATCAGTAGAAACTGACTGTGCATCAAACACCTTGGCTTGCTTACTGTTGGTCTGGAATTTATCGAGGGAAGTTCCTTTCCCAATCCTGTGAATGCAAGATGTTGTGTTAACCAAGGACAGCATGGAGGAAAAGGATGTGTTTGCATCTGTCTGGACCAAGCTGTTCCTTGACTATTGATGTTCCAGATGTGAGAGTTCTTCATGTTCTTCTTAGGCTCTGGGCAGAAGAGCAGGTCATGAGACTCTGAGCTTGAATGGCAGCACAGTTGGACGAGGAAGTCTGTATCCTCGCTGACCAGCACACTGTTGGTGACGAGCAAAAAATACTGATTTCAGGACTTTCCCTCGCTGGTTTTCTTCAGACTTTTTTATGTTATGGAGGACACATTCCTCAGTATGATGCAAGTGAGAGAGCTTTTGTTGCAATTTGTTTAAGGTCAGAGTACATAATGCCTGTACTGGAATGCTTCCAAGCCCGATAAATATCTTCACCATGTACATTGCCACTTGCCAGTCAGTGGTATAACTGCCAAGCATGTTTTCTTTCACACTACCATTCTCAAAAGCAGCCCTGACAAAAATGCACAACTGAGCTGCATTACACACATCTGTTGATTGATCAACGTGTACGCTGAAAAATTCACAACACATCAAATCCTTGTTCTGCATGGAGGTGACATTTTTCAACATTGCTTCTATTCTCCTCATAATTAAGTTTGCAGATAGCTGAACATCTTTAATGGAGGACATGATTTCTGACTGGTTTGTGAAGTCTTGAAATAACGTTTCTGAAGCTGCTGGCGTAGCTTTCTTCATTACCTTACTGTCTTCAAAGGGCTTCTTGTTCTTTGCAAGTTTGTGTGCAATCTTAAATTTAAGCAATTACAGCTGCTTTACACTTCCTGATATGTTTCCTAAAAAGAGATTATTGGGAGATCAGGACTGATTTCAATTATCTTACTTTTACCTTCCTCAGGTCACTTTTTGAATGGTACTCACTTGCAATCCTCTTATGGTGTGTGCCAAAATGTCATTCCATGTTGAATCTCTTCACCATACTACATGTCCATAAAAATTAAGTACAAACGCTCTTTGTTGGACATTGTAAAGAAAAATTCATCCTCCCACTTATCTTTGAAGATGCAAGTTGACGTTTTAAACTTCTTTTGTGGAGGTCCTGTCTCGACTTCTTTCATTATTAGAATTAAAACGAGCCGGTAGGTGACATGGCTGCTCGCTCTAGATGGAAAGCTGGCCGACGTGACTATCCGATATTCATGTACATGCTATCACTCAATTTAGCATAATAAATATGATTATCACAGCCCTCTTAGTTTGCGCCCAGAAACCCGCCTTGTGAAATTTCAGGCATGTTTCCAAAGAGTCTCAAACAAATGGCAGCCCTGGTAATTCAATTTTTCTATTCGCTAAAGATTTTATTTTTTATATGATGCTGTAAGACATTCTCCTTGGGCACAAAAAAACCAGGTCCCTCGGAGGTCCAGTTTCGGAGGTTTTGATTTTTTTTGTACAGTCCACAATAAGTGTACAATGTACAATAAAGTATTTTAGCTGTTGCCTCGCAACGTAGGTGTGCATAGCAACCATTCATTGTTGTGTTCATGCTCGCCACATTGTACACATTTCACCCAAGTTTCATCAAAATCAGACTCTTTCTCTGAGGGATATTCGCAATTAACCGTTTCTGAAATGTTCGACATGTACTCGCCCAAAACCTATCTTCCCCTACAAATATTTTGTTAGGGCTGCAAATTGGCAGGTTAGGGAAAAACTTTGGACCTCTGCATCTCCGAAATCGCACCAAGGAAAAAATTGAAACTTGGCACATGGCAAGTACAGGGTGTTTCAAAAAACAGTGGACTCTTTCAACGTTTTATTTAGAAAAATTACAAAAGGTAGAAAGTTCAGTGATACATTGATGGAAAGCATACACCACGCCGTTTTCGAATCACTCATTGTACTGCTTTTAATTGACAGTTTCAATGTGTGCTCCACCTCTGTCCAGGCAGGCTTTGATCTTGACCCCAAAATTCTCCACAACTCGGCTGCAAGTGGCTGGAGTGGTAGCCTGATGGAAGTCCTCTATCTCCTGCTTTGAGGTTTGTTGGCGTAAACTTGACCTTTGGCAGCACACAAAATAAAAAATAAAAAACCATTGTCACCCCCAGGGTGACCAGTATCTTGCCAAAATGTGAAGATGAGTGACTTATTTATTCGATTAAAGTTACTCAAAAAATCAGGGTTTCGTCGACCTTGATGCTTGACCTTTTTGTGACCTTGACCTTTGACCTTGACTTTTTTATATTTTCATACGGTGAATGGTATCTCTCCAGGACCGTTGTACATGAAATATCAAGAGATTTTGATGAGAATTGAGTAAATAAAATTTTCATGAAAAATACGTTTTTTCGTCATGTACATGTCATAGCGTCAAACTTTTGACAGATCTGGAAACCACTTATCAAGTGCTTTCATATGAGGTATTACTCGATATGGTATCAAAGATTTCAAAATTTGACCTTGGGGTCAAAAACTTTCGACCTCCAGCGATAACCATGAAGGTCAAGGCCGATCGCCACCAAAAATTAATCAGCTGAGCGCCAGACCATGAACTATACTCCCATGAAGTTTGAAGACCATCCGATCAAAATTACTCAAAAAACAAGGGTTTCGTCGACTCCCCTGATTTGCGACAAAGTAACCTTGACCTTTGACCTTGACCTTGAAAATTTTATGCGCTGAAAGTGACCTCTATAGGACTCTGATATGCGAAGTTACAAAAATTTCCAATGATAACTGTGCTCTGCAGAGTGATCGATACGTGATTACAGACAAAAAAAAAAGTCACCCTGCGGGTGACCCGTATCTTGCCAAAAGGTGACCACGTGTGACTTCTTTAAGGTCACACTGAGGTGAACAGAGCTGCTATCCACCAGGAGCGACTGCTTGAGGAATATCTGCCTACGAGAGATTCCGATGAGAATCGTTCTGCAGAGTAACCATGAAAAATATGCGTTTGCCTCATAACATCACCAAATGACGTCATAATGTCTCAAGCTTGACATATCTAGAAAGCACTCATCGAGGTGTTCAATTTGAGGTACTACACGATATGGTTCCTAAAACTTGAAAATTTGAACTTGGGGTCAAATATGTTTGACCTTAGGTGCTAACCATGAAGGTCAAGGCCAATCGCCACCAAAAATTAATCAGCTGAGCGCCAGACCATGAACTATATTCCCATGAAGTTTGAAGACGATCCGATCAAAATTACTCAAAAAATAAGGGTTTCGTTAACTCCCCTATATTTGCAACAAAGTGACCTTGACCTTTGACCTTGACCTTAAAAATTTTGTGCACTGAAAGGGACCTCTATTGGCCTCTGATATTCGAAGTTACAAAAATTTCCAATGATAACTGTGCTCTGCAGAATTTTTTATACGTGATTACAGACAAACAAACAAACGAAAAAAAAAACACATACAAGCTGACTAACATATCTTGCAAAAACTTCGTTTTGGCAAGATAAAAATCCAATGGATTCAAATTTGGGCTGTGGGGCACCCACTCCTGTGCTGTGCCCAGGCTGATGACATAATTTCCAAACAGCTGGTGTAGCAAGTCATTGGTTTCACCTGCAGTGTGTGGTGTGGCACCGTCACGCATGAACCATGTAAGTAAGTTGGTGTGGAGACATGAGTTGAGCGAGATCATTGTGGAATCGGCCAACACCTCATGGTACCACTTTCCAAAGACTGTCAAAATCTTCCCGTTGACGTCCGAAGCCAATACGGTCCCAGCACACCCCATCTGGCGTTCAATGCACAGAAGCAAGTGGACTTGGGGTATTTGAGAGACATTTCAGAAACCTCCTCAGGAGACTCCATACCTCAGAATATGTTGTTGTGATTGTTAATAGCCCCATTCAATTGGAAGTGTGCTTCATCAATGAACCACAAGGAGTTTATCCAATTTTGGTACCTTTCCATTCAGTCACTGAACCAGTGACCTGGTTATGAGACATGTGTTGGTCCCCATGGGTCTGGAACTGTGAACCTGAATAGCACTAAATTCCTTGACTTTGCAAGAAGTCATGGACTTAGGGTGGCTGGTTCATGGTTTCAGCATCCACAAGCTCATCGCTGGACTGAGTATTCCAACGCTGGCGGTGTGGCAAAGCAAATTGACCATGTGCTCGTTGATGGTCGCTGGAGGATGATCCAGAACTGCAGGGTCGACCGGAGTGCTCAGTTCCTCAATACTGACCATAGGCTTGTTGTAGCAACTCTAAAGTTGCACTTTAAATCCAGGAGAATGATACCATTCCAGCCGAGGCTGGAAGTTGGCAAGCTCAGGGATGAGAGGGCAGCTGAGGAGTTTGCAAACAGGCTGATTGGAGATTTGGGGGGGGGGGTCTGGGTGGTTTGGGAAATCCTGAGGAGTTGTGGAGTGCCTTCAAGACCACCATCCTTGATGTTGCCGATGGATGTCTTGGAACTCACGAAGGGGCGAAGAAGAATTTTATCTCGAGGGATACTGGAAACCATTGACCAGAGTCTCAGGACCAGGCTGAATGGCAGAGATGTTGTATCCAATCCAGGCTGAATGACAGAGAACTGTACGTGAGCTATGGGTGGACAAAGAAGCCTATGTGCGAGGAATCTGAGGGGGGAGAATCACCTGTGGTCAGGTGATTCTCGTCCTGTGAACAGGGGAATCTGCGCATTGCGTTTGGCCAAATCCGTCCCTCGGTGTACAACAGTTAGAGCAGAGGGTGGTAGGCTCTTGACAGAGGAGTCCGAAGTGAAGTTCCGCTGGGCCGGTTACTTTGAGCGGTTGTATCTTCTGATCCACCAGCTGTCGACTTGGACATCAGGGGTGTTACAATTCCTGTTGCTGACCCTCTAATCAACTGTGATCCACCTTCGTTTGTGGAAACACAGGCTGCGGTGAACTGGTTGAAATGGGGTAAAGCTCCTGGGATCTGTGGCATCCATGCTGAACTTCTCAAGTCTGGTAGAAATGCTGCACTCGTGTCGTTGCATGCAGTTCTGTGCTCTGGTGGAACACAGGCATGATCCCAACTGACTGGAAGAGGGGCCTTGTTGTCCTTCTCTGGAAAGGGATGTGTGATCGCCAAGACAACTGCCAACAACTGCCAAGGGGTGACACTTTTCTCAGTGCCGGGCAAGGTCTTTGCTCAGATAATTCTTGATTGGGTTTGCCACCATCTGCTTGAGCACTTGTGAACATAGCAGTCAGGCTTTACACAAAAGAGGTCAACGATTGACCATCTCGTTGCTCTTCAGGTCCTCGCCAAACACAGATGAGAGTTTCAGCAGGGGCAGCTTGCAGCCTCTGTTGATCTCTGTAAAGTGTTTGAATCAGTGAATCGGGATGCCCTCTGCAGGATTCTTGGTCTTTGTGGGGTGCCACCAAAACTGATTTATCTAATGTCTCAAATACACTCTGGCACTGAGAGTGCTGTGAGATGTGGTGGTGCCATCTCTGACTTATTTCCAGTTGATACTGGAGTTCTTCAGGGGTGTGTGCTGGCCCCCACACTTTTCAGCACTTGGATTGACTGGATTCTGGGGAGGATGTCGACGAGATCAAGCTGCGGTGCATCGTTTGGGAATGTCAAGATCTATGACCTTGATTTCACAGATGATGCAGTCATCTTTGCGGAGACTTTGGATATCTTTTTGGGGGCCCTCGAGGTGCTGAATGAGGAGTCAGAGCTGCTGGGATTATGGGTTTCCTGGGTCAAAACTAAGATCCAGGCTTTCATTGACATTTGGATGCTGCTGTTCTCTCTGTGCCTGTTTGTGGTGAGGATGTTTAGGTTGTGGAGAGATTCACTTTCCTTGGCAGTGATATTCATGTCTTTGCTGGCTGTGAGTCAGAGGTCAACAGACATCTGGGTCGTGCCTGGGGAGTCATGGATTCACTGGATCATGGGGTGTGTCGCTGTCGGTACGCTGTACCTGTGCGGGAGGATGAAAGTCCCAGTCTTTAGGTCCTTGGTGCTTCCAGTCTTGCTCTGTGGATGTGAGACCTGGACTCTGACCAGGGATCTGAGATGGTGACTTAATTCCTTTGGTACCAGGTCTCTTCAGAGATTCCTTGGCGATCGCTGGTTGGACTTTGTGTCCAATGAGCGGTTGCTGATAGGGACTCAAATGAGATTTGTTACCTGCATCCTCTGTGAGCATCAGTTGCGGCTGTATGGAAATGTGGCTCGTTTTCCTAACGCTGATCCTGCTCACTAGATTCTCTCAGCGAGGGAGTCTCATGAGTGGAGAAGGCCAATTGGCCGACTGCATGCCTCGTGCATGCAGCAGGTTTATCAGCATCTCAAGGAGATGGGGATGGGCCAGGCATCTGCCTGGGGGATGGCCAGATGGAGGCCCCGGAGTACCAGTGGAAAGTAGACACAGTGACGCGCTGCTCTGGTGCATGCTCCCATACCTGACCTGACCTGACTGAAGCAATCACATGCATTGTTACTCGGCTTGCCATACCATTCAGCGATAGTTTATGCCTTACAGATATGATGTTGGGGTAGAGCTTGAGTTCATAAGTGAGAATGCACCACACTGATGAGGCTGAGATCGCCAGTTCTTGGGAACACCACCGATTGGATTTCTGAAGATTTCCGACAGCAGTATCTCTCACAAGATCAATCTTCCCTTGATCCTTGGTAACACTTGGTGGGCAACCACTGTTGCCTATATTTTGATTTTTAATGCTTACATGCGCTTGGAAGTGCTCCAGAAACTGCAGATTGCTCCCATTGGAAGCTCCATAATCGGTGTGAACATTCTAATACTGACAGTATCATTGGCGTACCTGCATATTGGATATTTTTTCTCAAACACAATGTCACGATTTTCACTTTTTTTTCCACTGTGAACACAAGAGTTGACGTCGGGTCTGACTGACTACTTGTTAAAAATGGCATACCATCACCACCATAATCTGCAAGAGAGAAGGGTATCGCATAGAAATGACAGAATATCAAGCTGCTCAAATTGCCAACTTTTATTGAAACACTGGACTCCCCATGGGAAATAATTGTGATTTTTGTTTTAATGATGTCATAGGTGGCTGCGTTATGATGTCATAATCACATACATTGAACTCTACATCTGATCAGCATGAAAAAATTTGAGGGTCATCTCTGGATAAATTGGTCCACAGAAAAAAAAAACAACATTAAAAATCTTCTCTGAAATGGCCGAACAGATCGAGGTGAAACTTTATACATATGACCACCGATCCATGAGGAAGAAAACGTTCACACCGATGACATCATCGGTCACATGGTTTGGCAGCCCCATTGGATTTACCCCTAAAACCTACAAAAATCTTCTTCTCCAGAATGGCTTGACAGATCGAGGGGAAACTTCACCCCTATGTTCCCCATGCTTTGGGGATACCAGGATGTTCACTCTTTCATTTCTTTTTTTCCCCGCCTTTGGAATAAACTCCCACACTATCTTCTCCCACACTCTCTTCAATCCCATTCTTCCCTCCAAGCCTTCAAAAGAGCTTTTCACCACCACCTCTTATCTTTCTCCATCCAAAACCACAATCTTTTCTACCCCCATTAATCCATCCCAACCCCACCTCCTTCAAATTCCCTGCATTCCTTCCTGAAAGTCCCTGTAATGTCCATCTTCTATTCCCCGTGTTCCCCGTCCCATCCCTCTCCGTTCCACAGATCTCCTAATGTCTCTGTCCCCACTGTATTGTCCTTCCCTCTCCCGCCCCTTTTGGCTCCTGCCCACCTTGTTGTGCGTTGTGTGTTAGCTCTCATATGAGCCTCGACAATGTATACAAAAAAAATTTGATGGGCCACACCGTCTGGCAACCACAAAAGATTGAGTGAAAATCTTTGAAAAATTATTTCTCTTCAACCGCTTCATTAATTGACGTAAAACTTCACATTTCTGATCTTGTGGTGATGCGGAATGTCGGTTTTAAATTTCAACCTGATCAGATGCATGGTGTGGCATTCAGAATTATTTAATATTTTTGATTTGTGATATTTTTATTTTTTTTTTAAAAATAAGGCTCATTTGGTTGCACCTGGATGGGTTTGTGGGTGGAGGAGTAGTAGCTGAAACCCAAATCCCATCCAGGTGCCTCTTGATGACTTCATATTTGCTGTTTGCTTGTTCGGGTTCCTTATGATGACTCCATTACAGGACTGTACCTATTTGGTCTTCCATTTGATTTGCATTGAATATATTTTTATCCCATTCTGAATTCAAATGAATATTAATGAACGTCATGGGTCAGGGTCAGGTGTCCGATCAAAGCGTGGTTGCATCAAAGAGGGGCGTCTTGGTACCCGGTCATCACTGTCAGCAGTTATCAAGTGGCAGTTCCAGTTCTGTCTCTTTTTAATTATGAAACATACCAGGACACAAACACCACACAAAATATACCACACAAACACCACACAAAACAACTCCTCATGGCGAGGGTCTGTAATCGCTGATTGCTCTTTTTCTTGTTTTCATTCTGTTAAACTTTATATTGTTGTTTCTCAAAGTCGTAAATGTCATTATGGTATTTCAAATGTTTTCTCACACACCCTCCAAAGCCAGCCTCCGACTGGGCATCCTCTGCCATTCACAAAGTCCTTCCTTGGTATACCTGAAGTTCTATCCACCTGCAAGGCCTTTATCCTCAGCTTGATGAAATACAGCTCTCCCCTCTGGGCTGGCTCCCTTGCCTCACATCTTGCTCAGCTTGACGCTGTGGAATCAATGGCTTTAAATATCATTGGATTCTCCTTCGATGAAGCTGAGTCTACGGGTCTATCACTTCGCCATCATAGACAGGTCGGTGATTTTAGGCCGGGGGCCAGTGGGACCTACCTTGCACCCCCCTCCCCCCGCGACAATTTTTCACTGGTACCACAGTGTTCATATATATCCCAAGTATCAGAAAAAATGTTCCCAGAAAATTAACTCATTTGCACTATGCTTTATGAAGCTGTTTCCATTTTACATGTAATTAAGCTCTCCAAACATTATTCTACATCTCTGATAACCAACGAAATATGTTCACTTTACTCATTGACCCTCCAAACATAGGTGTAGATTCCTCATTTACAAATTTCCATGTTCCAAAAGTTGAGATATTTACGAAAATGAGAATTTCCATAATGGCGGATCCTAATTAGCATATCAATGCATTTAAAATTATTTCCACTACTTTTACTCAAACAGAAAATAGTTATGTTCCCCTTAAACACCAACAGACATCATAAGTCACAGTTATGAATTATATCAGGCCCAGGTAATTAATTATATTGATTAATGATTTTGCATGATTTTCGAACGACTCCTTGTGCTTTGTATTTTATGCTAATTAGCCGACTTAAAAAAATTCAAAAATTTTCAATATATTTTTTGCCAACCTGTCGTGTATCTGGCAACACGTAATGAATGTTTTTTTGACAAAAAACTGACGTGTGGTAATTACAAGGAAAGAAAATGGAAATTCTTGCATTTTTGTGGGAATTATTGTCTTTAAGTCAAATTTAATGAATATGCCAATGAGCTAATCAGCATAAGCAGAATATATTTTAATACGTAAATGTATAAGCTTTAATTTGACACCAATTTTGTGATTTTATGCTTACATTTGACAGATATTGACATTTTGCCGATATTTGTGAGATTCGTCTATTTTTGATTGGTTGCCATGGAAACAGCTTAATAAAGCATAGTGCAAATGAGTTATTTTTCTGGGAACATCTTTTTTTTGATACTTGGGATATATATGAACACTGTGGTATCAGTGAAAAATTGTCACGGGGGGGGGGGTGGAGGGTGCAAGGTAGGTTCCACTGGCCCCCGGCCTATTTCTTTCTTCCACGGCCTCATTTCTGGTCTTGCACCCTCTGTTCTTTCCGTGCTTAAATGTTCCCCAGGTTTCTGCAGCATACACACAGTTCACCACCAACCCCTTTCGGGTGAAATTACCTAAAGACAGCATCACGGCTCACCTCCACTTATTTCTTCCTCTTTTTTTTCCAGCCTGTGGAACCAGCTTCCACGTCCTCTTCAATCTCATTCCTCCCACCAGATCTTCAAATCAGCTGTTCACCACCATCTCAGATTGTCCTCAACCCAAAACCATTATCTTTTATACTCTTGTTACCAGGCCCACGGGAAGGGGTGGGGGGGGATGCTGAGGGCGCTGCAGCACCCCCTCGCTGCGGGCAGGAGCACAACACCTCCTGCCTGCAAAAAAAGTCATTTTTTATATTAAATATAAATATTAAAACGATATAATAAATAATTTTGCTTTGGAGGAAAAATATAAGTTAAAAAAATGTGTTTGTTAGTTTTTAGTGATCACAGACGTGGAGATCTTGCTACGGGGTTGGGGTTCACGACGACTTGAACACCATCGCTAAAATAGACAGCACCTCAGCACCCCCACTCAAAATACCTTCCCACGTGCCTGCTTGTTACCTCCTCCTTCCAAATTTCAAGTTTTCCCTCCTGATGGTTTCCTTCTGTGTCCATCTTGTCTCATCCACGCATCTTCTTCTGATTCTCATTGTTCCCCACACCCATTGTTTGTCCAAGTCTCCCTCGATCTTTGCCTT
>NC_140963.1:110948074-110955574 GCF_056783735.1 Eptatretus burgeri | reverse complement strand
GCTTGCTGCCGGGTGGCTATGGACTCTGTCTGCAAGCAACTTTGGCATGGACTCTGTCTGTGAGGAACATTGGTGGGGACTATGTCTGGAAGAAACATCGTTATGGACTTTGTTTGTCAGGAACATAGTTATTGACATTGTTTTGGATTTTGTTTGAAAGGAACATGGTTATGGACTTTGTTTGTAAGGTCCATAGTTTTGGACTTTGTAAGGAATATAGTTATTGACATTGTTATCGATTTTGTTTGAAAGGAACATAGTTCTGGACTTTGTTTGTAAGAAATATAGTTGTTGACTTTCTAAGGAGCATAGTTATGGACTTTCTTTGTGAGGAATTTAGTTACGGACTCTGTAAGGAACATAGTAATGTACTTTTTGTATGGAACATCGTTTTGGATTTTGTCCCGAAAGGACATAGTTTTGGACACTTTATTTGTAAGGAACATTGTTGTGGACTTTGTCTGTAAGGACCATAGTTATGTACTGTGTAAGGAACATTGTTATGGACACTGTCTGCAAGGAGCATAGTTATGGACTTCATTGGGAATATAGTTATATACTTTATTTGTAAGGTACATAGTTATGGACTTTGTAAGGTACCTCGTTCTGGACTTTGGAAGGAATATAGTTACTGACATTGTTCCTGAGGAATATAGTTATAGAATTTGATTGTAAGGTACATAGTTATGGACTTTGTTTGGAAGTAATATAGTTGTAGACTTTGTTGGGAATATAGTTATGGACATTGTTTGTGAGGAATATAGTTATTGACTTTGTAAGGAACATAGTTCTGGACATTCTTTGTGAGGAATATAGTTATGGACTCTGCAAGGAATATAGTTGTGTGCTTTTTGTATGGAACATAGTTTTGGACTTTGTCCTGAAAGAACATAGTTATGGACTTTGTTTGTAAGGAACTTAGTTTTGTACTTTGTTTTGTACTTTGTTTGTGAGGAACATTTCTGTAGACTTTGTTAGGACCATCGTTATGGACTGTGTGCAAGGAATATTGTTTTGGACGCTGGCTGTAAGGAACATAGGTATGAACGTTGTTTGTAAGGAACATTGTTATTGACTTTCTTTGTGAGGAATATTGTTATGGACTCTGTCTGTAAGGAAGGTAGTTATGGACTTTTTGAATGGAACATAGTTATGGACTATGCCTGTAAGGAACATTGTTATGGACTATGCCTGTAAGGAACTTAGTTATGGACTCTGTCTGGAAGAAACATAGTTATGGACTTTGTCTGCAAGGAACATTGTTTTGGATGCTGTCTGTAAGGAGCATAGTTATGGACTGTTTTGTATGGAATATAGTTATGGTCTTTTTCCCAAAAGAACATCGTTATGGACTTTGTTTGCAAAGAACATATTTATGGACTCTGTCTTCAAGGAACGTAGTTATGGGCTCTCTCTGTGAGGAACATAGTTAAGGACTTCGTGGGGAATATAGTTATGGACTTTGTTTGTAAGGTACATAGTTATGGACTTTGTAAGGTACCGAGTTATGGACTTTGTAAGGTATATAGTAATGGACTTTGTAAGGAATATAGTTATTGACATTGTTCCTGAGGAATATAGTTATGGAATTTGTTTGTAAGGTACATAGTTATGGACTTTGTTTGGAAGGAATATAGTTGTAGACTTTGTAAAGAATATAGTTATGGACATTGTTTGTGAGGAATATAGTTATTGACTTTGTAAGGAACATAGTTCTGGGCATTCTTTGTGAGGAATATAGTTATGGACTCTGTAAGGAATATAGTTGGGTGCTTTTTGTATGGAACATAGTGTTACGGCTGTGGAAAATCGCAAACCGCCATTTAGGACACTCAGGTGAGATATCTCGATAAGATGCATGTGTAGTTAGCCCAAACCCGTTGTATAGAGGGAATTTATGTGATTCATCCGGGCTGCGATCCTTTGAGTTAGCCATTTTTTCTGTTCTATCTTTACTTTGAACCAACCACGTCTCAACCGCCATCACACAACAACCACGCCACCGCCACCATCAAACGCTCCCGCAAACATCGCATAACTGCCATTCCCAACGGCACCATAACCATCAACCCTCACCATCGAAAACCCTCCACCACCTTCACCTCCCTCCTTCTACGACCAACAACCGCACCACCTGTAAACACTGAACGTCGGGCTGTCTCGGGCTCGTTCGGCGTTTGATGCCGAGCGCACCGAGCCGCGAACGCAAATAGCGGCCTTTCTGAGGGAAAATTCGGATCAAAAACTCTACATGCCCACTTTTCCTCTGTTCAATTAGCGAGCGCGGGGCAGCTTGGCCCCGCCTCCAGGCGTGTGTGTGTGAAGTCGATATATGCAAATTCTAGGGTCAGGGGAGATTCACGCCCCTGTTTCCTCCGACCAATGGGCGAGCGTGGCTCCGCCCCCGAGGTCATTCTGATCTGAATATTTGCATATTAGCTGCTTCTGCCAGCCTATAAGAAGGCGAGCGCAAGGCGAATGAAGTGAGTTGGGTTCTGGAGTCGGCTGAGAAGAGTTGTGGGAAGAGGCAAAGGAGCTCGGGTCCGAGGCGAGAAGGACGGCGGTCGGCGACGAGGTTACGGTGTGGGGAATCGCTCGTCTCGTCGCGGGACCCAAGCCAGCCAGCCATTCTCCTCCCCCAGGGCATCAACAATTCCCCCTTTCCCCCGCGCTGAGATAGTGCAAAAGGGGGCCCGTTCCCACCCCACTCCAAACGTCGTGCCAACGAAACCTGCCAAGGAGCACGGAGTCGGGGCACAGCCGCGCGGCCACATTTGCGGCTTGCCCGCCAACGCGTCACGAGGACGCGGGTAAGACCCACCCGGTCTCGCGGACCTGGCCGTTCCTCTAGGTCCCGCGCACATTTGGCCTACGGGCCCGTCTGCCTCCTTGTCTGTGAGGGTGGCTTCTTTCCTTTGCTTTGGTGTAAATGTGTGTTGGCGCCGTCTGTAAAGTAAAGCTGTATAAGTGTTGCCGTGTGTGTGTGCGTAGTCAGTATTAACTCTGTGTCGTTGTTGCTTTTGTTTTGGTTGCTATTTGTGCATTTTGACTGTATATATGTGCTTTCCGTGTGCCGGGAAATAAATGTGCATTGTGTGAACTGTTTTCCCGTTTCGCTTCGTCTTTTCTTTATTGACCCTCCATCCTGCTTCACGTAAGTTTCACGTAAGGTTGTTTCTGGTTCATAAAGATTCCGTAGCATGAGGTAACATATGAGTATTCAATTGAAACATGAGATTACCGAAATTTGAATGGAACAAATCATCAACTTTCAAAACCTTATTTCTGAGAAATAACACATCAGTATGAGAGTGAAAACCAGTGTTAGTAACAATTCTGAGTGCTCAGTTTTGAATCAATAAAATTCTCTCCCTGTGGGTATTTGATACATTTACCCACCCAAGATAAAATTCTACAGTTTAAATAAGGTAACATAAGGGTAGAATATGACAGGGAACACATGTACTGAGAAAAACCCTTCAACTTGTATGGAACACAAACATTTGGTGAGAGAAACTTGTGTCGATCGTCGGAATATTCTTTTGTTGATAAATTAGGATCAATGAACAAGCCAAGAAATTGAGTCGGGTCAACCCTGTCTTGATGTATAAAACCAATACTAATATGTCCAGGAAGCTCTGGAATTGAATTGCTCACCAGCATGTAGTTAATTGTATCTCTATTAAAAGAACATTATCTGCCCGTATCCATTCATGAACAAGCTTTAACTCACCATTTGCTGTATAAAGAAGGAAGTCAGGGTCTTGAAATGATCAGAAAATATTTGCATTGTCAGTGAATAATATAAATGACTCGATGTCAGATGACTTTTGAAAGTCATTAACATGAAGAATAATAAGTGTATGTGTGTCTCCTCCATAACTCCAAAACCATGAAACTGAGCAGCTCAAAACTTTACATGCGTCCTGAGGGAACTCTGAGGGAGTAAATGATTGAAAACTGGGTATTTTGGTAAATTTCATGAACCCTTTTCAAGATAATTAACGGCTTACCTTCATGAAGGCTTCTCCTTGGTGAACCCAACTTCATCTTGCAGGGGTCTTTTAATTTGGCCTCCTCAAAAGCCTTGCCTTGGAATCAGGATCCACTCTCATGGTGTTGTCTTCTGTCAATTTGTAAAGACAAACTTTGAACATTAGGTTGTCATGATTGATACTTGGTGCTGATGCACACGAAAAATGGGAAAATTATGATGATACCTGATTTAATAGGCGATGGCACATGTATGAAAATATTGTCAACTCGCAAATACAATGTGTCGCTTCACTGACTGGGATATTGGGGGTGGAGGGGAGAAGAGACAGGAGGGACAGAGAGGAGGGAGGGAAGGCAGAGAGTATGGAGAGAAGGGAGGGGAAACTAGAAGGGGGTGAGGAAGAGTGAGGAAAATGCGGGGGGGGAGGTTGGGAAAGCGATGCCTCACTAAACATGCGATACACTGTGGGAGGGAGGGTATGAGACACATAGAGAGAGAGAAAGAAAGAGAAAAGGGAGAGAGAGAGGGAGAGAGATTGCCTTTGAGAATATGTTATGCTTCATGACCAAACACATACACACACACATGGATACTTTGGAAACCTGGGGCAGGAGTATTTGAAATCCATGCTATCTATGTGGCAAAGGTCTGCCTGCACGTATGCATGCTGCAGTCCAGTCTGGTGTTGGCTTCGTGGTTTGGGTGGCTGGCTTGGGATCCGAGGGTCATAAGTTTGAGCCCCGTCGGCTGCTGAATTTACACGAGGTGGGGTCGACTCAGCCTGTCATCCTTCCGAGGTCAGCAAAGTGAGTACCAATGCACTGGGAGAGGGGCACAACATCAGCAGCACAACGTCGCTCCAAAAAATATAGTTTCCCGGCAGCTAAGCTGCCATACACAAGAAGAGAACAGATGAGAGAGAGAGAGAGAGAAAGAGAAAGAGAAAGAGAAAGACTTTTGAATCTTTTTGTCACAAAACAATTTAAATATATATATATATATATATATATATATATATATATATATATATATATATATATATATATATATATATATATATACACATATACATATACATATATATATATATATACACATATACATATACATATATATCAATATGTGTGCCAGTCGGTGAAAAGATTCAATTTCGTAGCCATACATTTATACTTTCAACAATTCAATGTAAACAATAAATACTCAAAACTCAATGAAACATTCCAAACCAATCAAAGAAAAACTACAGGGATATCAATAAATTCTTTTCATGAACTTTGCAAATCCCCTCATGACACCAAGACTTCTTAAATTCATCAACACTCTTTTCACTTTTAGAAAAACAAAATTCACGTTTCAGTTTTGCTGTTATTAAGGCATTGAAAAAAAAACAAAACATTGCACATCACAATCGGCTTTCCTTTCAATTTCTCCTTCCTCGATAAATAAAATCGCCATTTTTGCTGTGGCTACGAAGAACAAAAATAAAGAGTTTACTTGTTCTTTCCACCCGAAAATAAACAATCTTAGTGAGAAGGTAATTTGCAAATTTTTTGCCATATGGTTCAGCCATTGAAATAATGGCGCAAGCCTTGAAGTCAACATATGCATGGAACAAATCCTCTATACAAATACAGAAAGGGCAGCACCCGGATATGGGAGAAAAATTACTTTACAACTTATTCGAAGGAATAACCCAATGTGCGAGTCGCCACTATAAGTCTCCAGTCCTTTTATCAACCAGCTTCCTATAGAATGAGTTCCATAGAGGCTCAGATGGGAGTCCTTCCGGCATTAGTCTTTTCCACCTGGGCACTCCATTCAATGGAGAGTCCTCGAGTAGACTCGAGAAGACAGTCTATATTGGTCCTTTCTGTATATTTCTGAAAAAATATTTTTTCCTCAGCGAATGGTGGCTCAATCTCTGTGACTCGGTTGTACAATTAACCCAAGAAACCCAGATTCATTTGTTGTCAAAAACTTTTCTTCAGTCCATTTTAGTTTGAGTTGAGAACTTTTTTTTCACAATTTCTCTGAGGATTTTGCCGATCCTCCTGTTTGATCGTATTATTGTCATATCTGCTATCTCCAGAACTGTTTTCCACCCCAACCGGGAATTGTGGCGGAGGTGTCGTATTTTGATTTTGCCTGCTGATAAAGTGTTGATAAAGGTCACGGCTTCTAGGAATTGCAGGAAACAATGGGTTGTAAAATAGTGGTTCTTCCACAAACATGTATGTAGCATAAGTTTCTTGCGGGCGACTAACCGAAAGGCTCTGCCAATCATTCAAAAGACTCTGATAAAATGTTGAAAGATGAGATATGTCGACATGCTGGAGTTTGATCAAGAAGAGTTCAAGGCTGTAACCGAGCCCACTTGCTTGCTGCAAATTGTGACGGCCCAGAAGGCGGCGAGGCAGCTGTTCGTCCTGCATCAACATCTGAGTGGAGCACAGCTGAAAAGCCATGATGCGGCTTTTTGTGTCGACAAGTCCTTGGCCACCTTCAGCCAAAGGATGGCATATAAGAATTGGCTGTAACCAGTGAAACCCACTCCAGAAAAAAAACAACCAGTGGCCTTTGAACAGCCTTCAGTCACACTTCCGGTGGTTGGAAGCAGATAAACTTATGCCACAAAGATGAGGCAACCAAATTATTTACAACTGGAACCCAAGCTCTGTGGGAAAGGTGGGGAAGGGCTCTCTTCCAGAGTCCTAATCTGTTATTAACATGATCAACCATCCCATCCCAATTTTGAAGGACATAGAGTAGGCATCCCAGGAATACACCGAGATATTTAACTCCCGCTTCCACCCATTTTAACTTTGAAGGAAAATGCACCGGTGGTACCAACCGTGTCCCCAGCGGATTGTTTTTAAGACTGGGAACCCAGAAGGCTTTACTCTTGTTCCAGTTACAGTTCAACAAAGATGCCAAGTAAAAGAGATTGAAACACCAACAAATGCAGAGATATCATTGTCATTCTTAATGACCACAGTGATATCATCTGCATATGGTGATACAACGATCGAAGGAATCCGTCTGGATACAGTTATTCCTGGAAGATTTTTCCTGAATAGAATTAGAAGTGGTTCTATAACCAAGGAGAATAATAATCCAGAAACGGGGCACCCATGCCTCACCCCTCTCTGCACTTGTGAAGGAGAGATGAGTTAATTATTAATTTTGAAAATACTAAATATGTTGCTGTACAGGAAGGATACATAGGCCCGAAAATTGGTACCAACACTCCATGCTTTCAACACACGATGCAAAAACACATGATCAACACTATCAAATGCCTTTTATAAGTCAAGAAATATTATCCCAAATTCTTTTTCCATGGAATCACACTCCAGCAAATCTCTGATCGAAAAAATATTATCTTAATTGATCTGTTCGGGATACAGTAGTTCTCATCAGAGTGGACGAGATCAACAATTACCATCGTCAACCGACTGGCCAACACTTTTGACAATATTTTGTAGTCCGTACAAAATACCGAA
>NC_140963.1:110936219-110947574 GCF_056783735.1 Eptatretus burgeri | reverse complement strand
AGTCTGGGTCATAGTTTGAGATTGCCAGTCTCATACAGTCCATCAGATGAGCATCTGTGAGATGAGTGTGATACTTGGACTTCATGATTTCATCTGGGAAAAAACAATCTCACAGAGGTCTGTGGAACCAAAATACACCTTCACCTTGAGTGCACAGGATGTCAGAAGAGGGGACTTCTCTCTGTGTGCAAGTCCAAGTCCCCAAAAGTCTTTGTCCCTTGATCTAACTTTTAGCTCTATGTAATTTTACATGGTGATTATGTCCACTTCAAGTCCACTGCTTTGTTCAAACACCTGAAATTTTGCTGTCAGTTCCCCAATGCCCACTTGAAGAAAAGGATACGAGACAAACATAATGATTTGTTTCATCTTGTCTACCTCCTGGAATCATCTGTTGAATTCCTTTTCCAATCTGTTCAAGTGGTCACAGAATTTCTTTGGATGGAACAGTTTCTCTGACGTTTTGTAGGATTTTCTCCCGTCGGTTGTTATCTCAATTTGCAGGAGGTGGGAGGAAGCTCTCCCAGAACTCAAAATCTCCACCTCCTATTTTTTGGTAAATGATCATGATTCATGAACCAAACTGTGAAACTTCGTTCTCATATCCTCGTTCCAAGGGCTCTTTTCAAAATCTTCACTGAACATCTGACAGCCTGCATCTGTAGGTCGTTTATAGTGACATTCCCTGGAATGATATAAATATAATCAGTAAGGGTTTTCTTTATCATTCCTGGAGCTCCAACTCTCACTAGTATAATTTCAGCTTTATTCAATTTCCACTTGCTCTTGACCTCATTTTTCAGATCCTGGTATGTGGTCATTTTCCTGATTTCTGTGGCAGTTAGTCGAAACTCATTGGGAACTGAAACCTCGATCAACAATGCTGACTTTTCCTTTTTGTGTTTGAGCACTATGTATGGATGCAGTGCTTTGTTTGCAATGTCCACACTTGATGGGATCATCTTGGCATGCGTGAGCATTATAAGTTCATTTTCAAAGATCAGATTTAGTTTGAGTTTCCATGATTATTCTGGGACCAGAATGTTGAAATGTTTAGAGATGTGCCAGTGGATTACTCCACAGACGCTGTCATGTCTTTCTGTGCACAGCTGTTCTGACATGAGTTTTTTACATCCTGAAAGGAGGTGACTCGTACTTTCTGTTTCTACCCCACAAAACCTGCATTTGTCTGATTGGCTCAATCCAACCATTTCCTTAAAGGCATGAGTGTATTGTCCTTGGTCTTGAGCATTTATGATTACTCGTTGGCCATCCTAATTAATTTGACCTATTATTAGCCATTCCAATGAGCCTTCCTTGTCGATCCCTGTTCTATCAAGCTCTTTTGGAAAACTTACTGCTCTTTTGTCATGCTCCTATTTGTCAGAGTATATCTGCTGATATTTCTTTTTGTAGTTTTCCTTTTTTTCTTTGCAATCGTTGGGGCTGTGTTTGTTTCTCTTTTGTTTTCCTGGATAGTAGCCAACACTTGCACCTGTTTTTGGAAGTTTGTTGCTAAATGGATTAAGGATCCCTTTTGTGGTGTGTTGTTTTCTTTCTCATATACAAATGTCATCCGATAGTCTGTTGAGCTTTACACATACTCTGCTAGTTCTACACACGTTGTTCTGTGCACTTGGTAAGGCTCCATCAAACCACCTCCTCCCTCCTGTGAATAGTTAGAAGTTTCCTTGTTTTGGTGTCTAAATTATTGATCTCCAATTGTGGCCAGTTTATAATTGCACAACTATATTGGAATACTGGCACTACAAGTTGGTTTATAGCTTTGGTTTTGTTTCTTGAGGAGAGAGATGACTTTACAATTATTAAGGCCCGGTCACACTTTGACGTTTTAGCCAACGCATGCCGATTTTTGAATTTTTTTTTCTAAAACGCTAGCACACGTTGAATACGTTATGGGTAAGTTTTGATAACATTGAGAGCACGCTGAAAAACACTGCCATACGTCGTTGTACGTTGGCTTTAAACGTTGTACTTTTTGGTTGTCCTCAAATTTTTTCATGCTTGAAATTTCACGACGTATGCCAGCGTATGACTCACACGTTCCGCTATGCTGGCCACAGGTTGTATGCACGGTCTGCGATCGTTGACAGACGTCAACACATGCTACTTGTTAGTTAATCATAAGTTGAGACACGCCGAGGTAATGTTTAGCGTACCCGAAACTTATTTCTAACCTATGATTAACGTGTTGATGGCACGTTACGCGATCGTTGCCACACATCGACAGACGTTACTTTTAAGTTACTCATAGGCTGAACGACGTCGGTATAATGGATCGTCCTTGCGTCAGCGTCCACGGCCACGGCCAGGACTCTTATTTGCAGCATTCTTCAAACTTTTCTTCGGCATGACGAGGATGTTCACACTTCGATGTCTAGCTTGGCTATGATTCCAATTGTCCATCGGCAGCGTCTATTTAAAATAGTCGAGTTTGAGCGTTTTAACATGTTCAGAAGAAACGTTTCAAATTTCAAAAGCCCAGCGTCAAAAAACAAAGGCGAGTGACAGCAATTTAAATCGTTCATTGTAAACAATGAAAATAGCTGAGTGGTACCGTTTAAAAGTCGTTGAGTGTAAAAAAAATCCAATTGTTGAGCGCAAGCGTCTACTTTCAATAGTGGAGATGCAGCCATTTAAATCGTTTCGTTTATCATTTAAATCGTTAAACGCAAGGACGATCCATCATAACCCACACCCTCCCCCTCACACTCACCTACTACTGCCAACATGAACAAACTACTACTAATACTAATACTGCTGACATGGACATTGACTCAAAAAGGACTCGAAAACACTTCCCCTTTTATGAACACCATTTTTATATACCAATTCCCAAAACCGCTGGGAACACGTCTTTATATGGCAGTTTTATGCTAGAAACACATTAATTTATTTTTTTTGTCGACCGGAAGACGTCATTGGAATACGTCTACATACGTCGATGTGTGTTGGGACTACGTAAAGAATTGGTTCAAAGCACGTCAAACATAAGTTAGAAATAAGTTTCGCGTAAAAAAGACATTACCGCGACGTGTTTCGACTTATGAGTAGTTTATAAGTAGCCTTTGTGGACGTGTGTAAGCGTCCACATATCGTGTGTACAACCTATCCCCATCGCATGTGGAACATGTGTCATACGCCGAGTACGCCGTAAAATTTTGAACATGTTTAAAATTTATTGACGTACTCAACTTACTACGACGTATGATAGCGTACTTTAGCGTTGTACTCACGTATACCAAACTTACTCATACCGTATTTGACGTGCCCCAACGTTTTAGACACATTTTTCTTAGGTCGGCATACGCTGGCAAGATCGCCAAGGTGTGACCGCGATGTTGACACTTCCATTTCTACGGCAGTTATGATTCGAATCGTTGTGCGTCAGCCTTTTAATAGGCTACGTCACGACATCGTCAGCGATGCGTGCAACGCGCTATGCCTAAGTTAGACTATCGTTGGGCATCGGTTGTGTAGGCCGACAACAGGTTCAGCAATCGTTGGTATAAGTTATCTATAACACAACGAAACGTTCTGTGTCCGTTACCAATGCGTTATACATAAGACCAAGTCGCTATGAATACGTCCGAATCTTTAAAAAAAAACATCAAAAGTTCAACGTAAGCCAGCGTTTTAGATACATTTTAATACGTTGCCATCGCTGGCTAAAACGTCAAGGTGTGACCGGGCCTTTAGTCTTATTCTGCGCAAGTACTCTTTGCTGATTATTTTACGTATTGTTTTGTGTGATACCTGGGGGCCTTCTTCGATCCAGAGGTATTTGTAAGATGCTTCATTTTCTAGTTCCTGTATTGTTGTACTTTGATTGATCAAGATGTTGTCTGCTCTTTTTGTTTTTCCTTGTACCAATGTGCATTTAGCACATTTGTCAAGACAAAACTCCATTTGAATATCTTCAGAGTACTGCTTTACTAGTTTCAGTTGATCTGCCAATTTCTTATCATTCGGTGCAAAGAGTTTTAGATCATCCATGTACAGTAGATGTGTCACCTTTCTTGTTTCTTTGGTTATTTTTCTGTGGCATGTCAGACTGTATCCATACCCATGTTCATTAATGAGGTTACTCAGTGGGTCCAGAGCAAGACAAAAAAGGAGGGGGAAAGACTGTCACCTTGTAAGATACCATGTCATATCTTTCGTATCTTTACTCCTGGGATTTCAATCTTTCCTTCCAAGTGAGGTTGTATCAGCGTTGTGTTCCAGTGCGTCATTGTTTTCTCAATCAGTGTGACTATTTGGGGGTTAATTTTGTATACTTGCATACATTTTATAATCCATGAATGTGGGACACTATCAACGGCTTTTTTGTTATCTATCGAGGCTGTGGATAAGTTGGTTTGTGGGAGCTTGCAATTTTCAAGTCTGCTTTTAAGGGTATTCCCATGGGTGGGAATTGCAGCCCCCAACAAGCGGATGTTTTTCTTATTTCCTGTGAATTTTCATTCATGCAGAAACTGATGGAGAAAAAAAATTTGGATTAGCTAAAATGTAATCTCATACATGTCGTTACATAGATGATATTTGTGTGGTTCACTATAATTTTTTGTATATATATATATGTGTGTGTGTGTGTGTGTGTGTGTGTGTGTGTGTGTGTGTGTGTGTGTGTGTGTGTGTGTGTGTGTGTGTGTGTGTGTGTGTGTGTGTGTGTGTGTGTGTGTGTGTATACGAGGTGTGTTCAAAAAGTGTCCGACCTTAATTTTTCGTGCGTAAACAAATGAAGCTGGGGAGGCGTGGTTTGGTATGTAGCCAGGGAGGCGTGGTTTGGTACGTATGTCGGCGATCCTAATTCGTATGAGTGAATATTTTAACGCCTGTAGAAGCTGTCAGTCGCCGACAGACCGTCGATGAGTGAGGAAGTGTAAGTGAGCGCCGTCGGATTTTCGTTTTTGACAAAATGACGGAAAAACTTGAACAATGCTGCTGCATCAAATTTTGTGTAAAGCTTGGCGAATCCTAAGTGGAAACGACCCTCAAGATTCAACAGGCCTTTGGGAATGAAGCAATGCAAAGATTGCTCTCCCTCATGCACAGATTTATCCCCTCTCGTGTTCAGTTGTCTTACCCTTCCTCCCGCCCTTGGTTTACTGAAGCTTGTGGCGAGGCAGTTGTCCTGAAACAACTTGCCTTTGCCTCATGGAAAGCAAACCCAACTGAGGGCAATCTCAGTTCTTTCCACAAAGCTCGGAACAAGTGTGTATCTACCCTCAGGAGAGCCAGAAAACAACATCTTTCTCATCTCAAGTCTGAGCTCTCAAACCTCTCTCCCTCCTCAAAATCCTGGTGGCGTTTAATCAAATCTGTTTCTGGTGTATGTTCCCCCTCCATCCCCTCCCTTACCTCAAATGGCCGCACTGCTGATTCCACACGTGATAAAGCTGAATGTCTAAACTCGGTGTTTGCAGCTAAATCTTGTGTCCTAAACCCATCACTATCTCTACCCACTTTACCCAGTCGCACCCAACTGTCCCTGGACTCTGTATCCTTTTCTCCTGACAAGGTGGAGAGCTTGCTTTCAAACCTCGAGTCAGATTCTGCAACCGGTCCAGACGGCATCAGCCCACGTGTCCTCAAAGCCTGCTCTTCTGCTCTTGCTCACCCTCTCTCTGTTCTATTCACCCTCTCATTTGCCCAAGGTCATCTGCCATCTGCTTGGAAATCTGCTAACATCACTGCCCTGCATAAAAAAGGTGCAAAAACAGATCCCTATAACTACAGACCAATCAGCCTTCTCCCAATCATCAGCAAGGTGATGGAATCCATCATCGCTTCAGATATGAAATCCTTCCTCTTCTCCAATGGCTTGATTTCCAATCATCAATTTGGTTTCAGACCAGGTCACTCTACCCTGGATATGCTGCTTCTGCTCTCCTAACAATGGATGGAGGTCCTCAATGCCAGACAGGAAATCCGAGCCGTATCCCTGGACATATCACGTGCTTTTGACACAGTCTGGCACCCTGCCCTACTCACCAAACTCTCTTACCATGGTATTCAAGGCCATCTCCACTCATGGCTCGCAGACTTCCTCTCCTGTCGCAGTCAACGTGTGGCCCTAAATGGAGTTCTTTCATCCCCTCTTCCTGTGCAGGCTGGAGTTCCTCAAGGTAGCGTTCAGGGCCCTGTTCTTTTTCTGGTTTTCATCAATGATCTCTCGGACTCTCTGGTAAATCCTCTATTTCTCTTTGCCGACGACTCTACCCTCTGCCGTACCATCTGTCATCCCTCAGACCGGCAAGCAGCAGCTTCTTCGCTCACTGCAGATCTGGATAAAATCACAAACTGGTCCAACACGTGGAACATGCCTTTCAATCCAGATAAATCTCACACTCTCACTATGTCTCTTCGAAAGGACCGTTTACAAAACCCCCCCATCCACTTTCTCAACAATCCTCTGGAAGAAGTCTTTTCTTTCAAGCTTCTAGGTCTCACTATCTGCCATGACCTTTCCTGGGAAAGTCACATTTCCAACCTCGCCTCAAAAGCCAGTCGCCGACTGGGAATCCTCCGCCGTGCTAAGTCCTTCCTCGGCCCTCTTGAGCTCCTGACCACTTACAAAGCTTTTGTCCGTAGCCTGATGGAGTACTGCTCTCCCCTCTGGGCTGGTGCTCCTGCCTCCCACCTTTCTCGGCTTCACGCTGTCGAAACCAGGGCATTTAAGATCATTGGCATCTCCCGCAATGAAGCTGAGTCTTTGGGCCTCTCACTCAATCACCGCAGGTTGGTCGGTGGTCTTTCTGTCTTCTACCGACTCCTCTCCAGCCTTGCCCCCCCTGCTCTCTCTGCGATTTGTCCCCACCACATTTCCACAGGACGCTCAAGGTCCGCCAACAACCCACTTCTGGTAAAACTACCAAAATCACGAATCACTGCTCATCTTCACTCTTTCATTCCTCTTTTTTCCCGCCTTTGGAATAAACTTCCTCACTCTATTCTTTCCCATTCTTCCCTCCAGGCTTTCAAAACAGCTGTTCACCACCACCTCTTATCTTCCCCCATCCAAATCCTCGATCTTTTCTACCCCCGATAATCCACCCAAGCCCACTTCCTTCATTTCTCCTGCTTTCCTTCCTGAAAGTCCCTGAAATGTCCATCTTCTCTTCGCCATGTTCCCCGTCCCATCCCCATCCCTCTCCCTTCCACAGTTCACCGAATGTGTCTGTTCCCCACTGTTTTGTCCCTTCCACTCCCGCCCCTCTTGTCTCATGCCTCCTTGCTGTGAGTTGTGTGTTAGCTCTCATACGAGCCTCGACCAAGGTATACAAAAAAAAAAAAAAAAAAAATGGGCACCACACAGATAAAAGAGTGGTACAACTGCTTCAAAGATGGTCGCACATCAGTGGAAAGTGAAGCAGGTTCTGTTAGGCAATCAACATCCCGAAATGAGATAGTCATTGACCAAGTGAGGACCCTGCTGATGCAGGATCGTCGAATCACGATCAGAGAACTTGCAGACGAGGCGGGCGTCAGCATTGGATCCGGTCAGTCCATTGTGACTGAGGATTTGGGCTTAAGGAGAATCTCAGAGAAGTTCGTGCCAAAGCTGCTCACGATCGAGCAGAAGCAACTCCGTTTGGAGATCGCACAGGACATGCTGGAGACTGTGAACAGCAATCCCAACTTCTTCAACACAGTGATCACTGGCGATAAGACCACAGTGATCCGTCATTTTGTCAAAAACGAAAATCCGACGGCGCTCACTTACACTTCCTCAATCATCGACGGTCTGTCTGCAACTGACAGCTTCTGCAGGCGGGAAAATATTCACGCATACGAATTAGGATTGCCTACATACGTGCACCAAACCACGCCTCCCTAGCTTCATTTGTTTACGCACGAAAAATAAAGGTTGGATACTTTTTGAACACACCTCTCATATATATATATATATGTATATATATATATATATATATATATATATATACATATATATATATACATATATATATATACATATATATATATATACATATATATATATATATATATATATATATATATATATATATATATATATATATATATATATGTATATATATATATATATATACATATATATATATATGTATATATATGTATATATATATATACATATATATATGTATACATATATATATATATATATATATATATATATATATATATATATATATATATATAGACATATGTAGATAGATATGCGGCGAGCCGTCGAGAAGAAAAGGTTCGCCCAGTCGCCGAGAAAGAGGAGAAAAGGAGGAAGCCTCGTCTTGCCTGCTGGCATCTCGTCTGGTCCGTTCCCGTGCTGGCTGGCATCCGTGGCGTCGTTCCTGGTCCCAGGTTCTTGGTGCTGCGTTGTTGGTGGCGGGTTCGAGTCCCACCACCGGACAAGCTCGACCAGACCGCGCGAGGCGGACAGGTGCAAGAATAGGCTCCTGCCCTCAGCTCGCCTTCAATCTCGAGCCGAAGGGCTGAAAATAGACCATCGAGTGTGTGAATGTACAGTACAGGAAAATAGTACAGGAAATCAATAGAGGAAAATAGACCATCCATTTCTTTTTGGGTGTGTGTGTGTGTGTGTGTGTGTGTGTGTGTGTGTGTGTGTGTGTGTGTGTGTGTGTGTGTGTGTGTGTGTGTGTGTGTGTGTGTGTGTGTGTGTGTGTGTGTGTGTGTCCGTGGGCCCCGTCTTTAAGTAGAATTGATTAAGTGTTTTTCATTGTACATTGTTTGCATTGCTTTTATTCGGACAACTCTGCTCTTTGTGTGCTTCCCTCCCCGATTATTGTTTCTAAATAAACCCCCATGTTAAATGTTCCAGTTCATTGTTTGTGTTTTCTTTCATTAGCCTAGCATGGTGCATATTGAGAAATAGTAAGACCGTTGGTGCCATAAGTTGTCATTGGGACCGGCGCGGCTCTGGTAACTCCGCTCGGTTACGCCAGATCCGAGTCGGTACCTGCGACTTGGTTCGGCCATAGTCGGCCGAGGGTGTGATTTCCCCGGTAATTTGACGACGTGGGTACTTAGGTATATTGAAATTTGGCTATTGACCCTACCAAATTTGGCTGTAAGAGAATTGGCGGTCAGGGTCCTTTAAGTGGCCCGTCAACTCTGGAGTTATCCGGGATGACGACCTTTTAATTCCGGGTGTTCGGTGGGAGACGGCTCTACTGCTCCACCCAGTGGTCGTGTATCGCCACCGAACCCCGGCCCACAACAGTTCGGCCTGTATGACACTCGCAGTGCCATGGCCGATGATCTGAGCCTCCGCCATTGCCAACTCAATCTGTCTAGCCATGGTTATAGCTTTCTGTAAAGCCGCTGTCACACCTTGACGATTTAGCCAGCGTATGCTGATTTATGAAAAATTTGTCTAAAACGCTGGCACACGTCGAATACGTTCTGGGTACGTTTTGTATATGTTAAGAGCACGCTGAAAAACACTGCCATACGTCGTAGTACGCTGGCTTTAAACGCTGTGCTTTTGGGTTGTCCTCAAATTTTTGCATGCTTGAAATTTTACGACGTATGCCGGCGTACGACTCACACGTTCAGCTACGCTGGCCATAATTTGTAGGCATGGTATGCGGTCGTTGACACACGTTACTTGTAAGTTACTCATAAGTCGAAACACGTCGAGGTAATGTTTAGAGTACCCGAAACTTATTTCTAACCGATGAGTAACGTTTTGTAAGCACGCTACACGAACGTTGTTCACACTTCGCAACACGTTACTTGAAAGTTCCTCAGACGTCGAAACACGTCAAAGTAATGTTTACGGTACCCGTGACTTATTTATAACCTATGAGTAACGTGCTTGGGAATTATTTGTAAAGCATGTCCTATGCACAAATACGTATGGAGACGTATTTGACGTCTCTAGGACGACCACAGAACTTACTGAACGCGTTTCTAACTTACAGAAACCGTATAATGGCGTATTGGCAGCGATTAGGGGAATTGGTGTATAAAAAGGGGCTTCGCAGGAGGAACCAGTCTTTTTTTTAGACTTCATGGTGAGTACATGTCCATGTCGTTCCGAGAGATGGAGGATACAGCAAGGCTGAGGCGACAATACCTACCTGTCCTCCAACATCAACATGACCTCATCGAGTTGACACTGCACCAGTTGCGTGCCAATAGAGCCGGGAGAAGAAGACGTGAACGAAGGAGAAGGAACTGGGTCAGACCATGGATTGGGAGGCGACGCCATAACGGCATATATGTCCAGCTCATGGTGGAACTCCGAACGAGGACCATGCATCCTTCACCAACCAACTTCCTGCGAATTCCCCCAGCGATGTTCGACGAGCTGCTAGCCAGAGTGGGTCCAAGGATAACCAAGCAGTACACCTTCTACAGGGATCCGCTTGAGCCTGGCATGAGGCTGGCACTGAGCCTGCTGTTGTTGGTGCCATGACTGCAGTGCTGTGGAAGCGATTTAACTCGTTCAATGGAAACTATTTCAATTGCAGAGCACCAGCGTCCAAAAACAATAGGCGAGTGACAGGCATTTATTAAGAGTGAAGTTGCAGCCAATGAAGAGAAAACCTCACGTAATCGTCGATGATACGCTGCCACGCTATGCATACGTTAGACTATCGTTGGGCATAGGTTGTGGACGCCTAAAACACGCTAATCAATCGTTGGTGTAACTTATCTATAAGTTATCGAAGCGTTCTGTGTTAATTACGAGTACATAATGCATTTGTCCAAGTCGTTTTGAATACTTGAAAAACTGAAACAAAAAAATTAGCCGAAAAGAACATCGAGCAATGGTGCAAAGTAGTCTCCTATTCGTGGACGTAACGAGGATCCATCATCACCCACACCCTCCCCATCATGCTCACCTACGACTACTGACATGGACCTACTACTATTACCAATGCTACTATTACTACTACTACTACTACGACTACTACTACTACTGACACGCTCACCTAATACTACTACGACAGATACTACTGACATTGACATCTACTCAACATGGAGTCTGGAACACTGACGGGTTCGTCTTGTGAAGCCCATTTGGAGATACCAATTCCCCTAAACGCTGCCACATCGCCATTATACGGTAGATGTAAGTTAGAAACACGTTCAATAAGTTCTGTGGTCGTCCGGAAGACGTCAATCAAATTCGTCTACATACGACAACGTGCGTTTGAGATGCGTTACACATAGGTTCAAAGCACGTTACTCATAGGTCAAAAATTAAGTTTCGGGTATGCTAAACATTACCTCGACGTGTTTCGACTTATGAGTAACTTACAAGTAACGTGTGTCCGATGTGTGTCAACGATCGCGGAGCGTGCCGAGAACTTATGCCAGCGT
>NC_140963.1:110903971-110930719 GCF_056783735.1 Eptatretus burgeri | reverse complement strand
CGCTCGCTGCGCTCGCGCTGTCTCGCTCTCGCTCGCTCGCTCGCTCGCACTGTCTCTCGCTCGCTCTCGCTCGCACTGTCTCGCTCTCGCACTGTCTCGCTCGCTCGCTCTCTCTCGCACTGTCTCGCTCGCTGCGCTCTCGCTCGCTCGCACTGTCTCGCTCGCTCTCGCTCTCTCGCTGCGCACTGTCTCTCGCTCGCTCGCACTGTCTCGCTCGCTCGCACTGTCTCGCTCGCTCGCACTGTCTCGCTCGCTCGCTCTCGCTCGCTCGCACTGTCTCGCTCGCTCGCACTGTCTCGCTCGCTCGCTCTCGCTCGCTCGCACTGTCTCGCTCGCTCGCTCTCGCACTGTCTCGCTCGCTCGCTCGCTCGCTCGCACTGTCTCGCTCGCTCGCTCTCGCTCGCTCGCACTGTCTCGCTCGCTCGCTCGCTCGCTCGCACTGTCTCGCTCGCTCGCTCTCGCTCGCTCGCACTGTCTCGCTCGCTCGCTCGCTCGCACTGTCTCGCTCGCTCGCACTGTCTCGCTCGCTCGCACTGTCTCGCTCGCTCGCTCGCTCGCACTGTCTCTCTCGCTCGCTCGCTCGCTCGCACTGTCTCTCTCGCTCGCTCGCTCGCACTGTCTCTCTCGCTCGCTCGCTCGCTCGCACTGTCTCTCTCGCTCGCTCGCTCGCTCGCACTGTCTCTCTCGCTCGCTCGCTCGCTCGCACTGTCTCTCTCGCTCGCTCGCTCGCACTGTCTCTCTCGCTCGCTCGCTCGCACTGTCTCTCTCGCTCGCTCGCTCGCTCGCACTGTCTCGCTCGCTCGCTCGCTCGCACTGTCTCTCTCGCTCGCTCGCTCGCTCGCACTGTCTCGCTCGCTCTCGCTCGCTCGCTCGCACTGTCTCGCTCGCTCTCGCTCGCTCGCTCGCACTGTCTCGCTCGCTCTCGCTCGCTCGCACTGTCTCGCTCGCTCTCGCTCGCTCGCTCGCACTGTCTCGCTCGCTCGCTCTCGCTCGCTCGCACTGTCTCGCTCGCTCGCTCTCGCTCGCTCGCACTGTCTCGCTCTCGCTCGCTCGCACTGTCTCGCTCGCTCGCTCGCTCGCACTGTCTCGCTCGCTCGCACTGTCTCGCTCGCTCGCACTGTCTCGCTCGCTCGCACTGTCTCGCTCGCTCGCTCGCTCGCTCGCCGCACCCGGTCTCGCTCGCTACTTCTTCCTTCCGCACTGTCTGTCCAGCTCTCTCGCTGCGCTCGCTCGCACCCGCCACGTCTCGCTCGCTCGCTCGCTCGCTCGCTCGCTCTGCACTGTCTGCACCTCGCTCGGCTCGCCGCACTGTCTCGCTCGCTCGCTCGCTCGCTCGCTCGCACTGCAGCCCCCCCGCTCGCCTCGCTCATCTCATTTCCTTTCTGTCTCGCTCGCTCTCGCTCGCTCGCACTGTCTCGCTCTCGCTCGCTCGCTCGCACTGTCTCGCTCGCACTGTCTCGCTCGCTCTCGCTCGCTCGCTCGCACTGTCTCGCTCGCTCGCACTCGCTCGCTCGCTCGCACTGTCTCGCTCGCTCTCGCTCGCTCGCTCGCACTGTCTCGCTCGCTCTCGCTTGCTCGCTCGCACTGTCTCGCTCGCTCGCACTGTCTCGCTCGCTCTCGCTCGCTCGCTCGCACTGTCTCGCTCGCTCTCGCTCGCTCGCACTGTCTCTCTCGCACTGTCTCGTCTCGCACTGTCTCGCTCGCACTGGTCTCGCTCGCTCGCACTGTCTCGCTCGCTCTCGCTCTCGCTCGCACTGTCTCGCTCGCTCGCTCGCTCGCTGCTGCTGTCTCGCTCGCTCTCGCACTGTCTCGCTCGCTGCGCTCGCACTGTCTCGCTCGCTCTCTCTCGCTCGCTCGCACTGTCTCGCTCGCTCGCTCTCTCGCACCTGCGCTCGCACTGTCTCGCTCGCTCTCGCTCTCGCCGCCGCTCGCACTGTCTCGCTCGCTCTCGCTCGCTCTCGCACTGTCTCGCTCGCTCTCGCTCGCTGCGCTCGTCTCTCTCTCGCTCTCGCTCGCTCGCTCGCACTGTCTCGCTCGCTCGCTCTCTCGCTCGCACTGTCTCGCTCGCTCGCTCTCTCGCTCGCTCGCTCGCACTGTCTCGCTCGCACTGTCTCGCTCGCTCGCTCTCTCGCTCGCACTGTCTCGCTCGCTCGCTCTCGCTCGCTCGCTCGCACTGTCTCGCTCGCTCGCTCTCTCGCTCGCACTGTCTCGCTCGCTCGCTCTCTCGCTCGCACTGTCTCGCTCGCTCGCTCGCTCTCTCGCTCGCACTGGCTCGCTCTCGCTCGCTCGCTCTCGCTCTCGCTCGCTCGCTCTCGCTCGCTCGCACTGTCTCGCTCGCTCGCACTGTCTCACTCGCTCGCTCGCTCGCTCGCACTGTCTCGCTCGCTCGCACTGTCTCTCGTCATTAAGACGCTCCGGCCACCACTGTCTCGCTTCGGGGTCTCGCTCGCGGGGTTCCGGGGCTCGCACTGTCTCGGTTCAGCCGTCTCGCTCGCTCTCGCTCTCGCTCGCTACGCACTGTCTCTCTCTCGCTACACTGCTCTCGCTCGCTCTCGCACTGTCTTCTCGCTCGCACTGGGCTTCGCTCGCACCTGTCGCTCTCGCTCGCTCGCCTGCTCGGGCTCAAGCTCTCTCCGCTCTCTCTCGCTCTCGCTGCGCACTGTCTCTCGCTCGCTCGCTCGCACTGTCCTTTCCGCTTGCTCGCTCGCACTGTCTCGCTCGCTCGGCTCAAACCGCACTGTCTGCGCTCGCACTCGCTCGCTCGCACTGTCTCCTTGCTCGCTCGCTCGTCTCGCTCTGCTCGCTCGCACTGTCTCGGAGGAACGTCGTCTTCTCGGCTCTCGCTCGCACTGTCTCGCTCGCTCGCTCGCTCGCTCGCACTGTCTGTCGCACTGTCTCGCTCGCTCGCTACGCACTGTCTCGGCTCGCTCGCTCGCTCGCTCTCGCTCGCGCACTGTCGCTCGCTCGCTACGTCTCTCTCTCTCGCAGCACTGTCTCTCTCGCTGTCTCGCTTGCTCGCTCGCACTGTCTCGCTCGCTCGCACTGTCTCGCTTCGCTCGCACTGTCTCGCTCGCTCGCACTGTCTCACTCGCACTGTCTCGCTCGCTCGCACTGTCTCGCTCGCTCGCTCTCGCACTGTCTCGCTCGCTCGCTCGCTCGCTCGCACTGTCTCGCTCGCTCTCGCTCGCTCGCACTGTCTCGCTCGCTCGCTCGCTCGCTCGCACTGTCTCGCTCGCTCGCTCGCTCGCTCGCGCACTGTCTCGCACTGTCTCGCTCGCTCGCTCGCACTGTCTCGCTCGCTCGCTCGCACTGCTCTCGCTCGCTGCACTGTCGCTCTCGCTCGCTCGCTCGCTGCGCACTGTCTCGCTCGCTCGCTCGCTCGCTCGCACTGTCTCGTCTCGCTCGCTCGCTCGCTCGCTGCTCGGTCTCGCTGTACTGTCTCGCTCGCTCGCACTGTCTCGCTGCGCACTGTCTCTCTCGCTCGCACTCGGTCTCGCTACGCACTGTCTCGCTCGCTACGCTCGCACTCGCACTGTCTCGCTCGCACTGTCTCGCTCAGCTCTCGCTCGCTCGCGCCACTCTCGCTGCGCACTGTATCTCTGCACTGTCTCGCTCGCGCTCGCTCGCACTGTCTCGCTACGCACTGTCTCGTCTCGCTCGCTCGCACTGTCTCGCTCGCACTGTCTCGCTCATCTCGCTCGCACTGTCTCGCTGCGCTCGCTCATCTCGCTCGCACTGTCTTCCGCTCGCTCGCTCTCGCTCGCTCTCTCTCGGTCTCTCGCTTCAGCTCGCTCTCAAGCTCGCTCGCGCTCGGTCTCGCTTCGCTTCCAGCAGCACTGTCTCGCTTCGCACCGCCTATCTCGCTCGCTCGCTCGCGCACTGTCTCTCGCTGCGCACTGCTCTCGCTCGCACTGTCTGCGCTCATCTCGGCTGCAGCCTGCGCACTGTCTCGCTCGCACTGTCTCTCTCGCTCGCTCGCTCGCACTGTCTCGCTCGCTCGCTCGCTCGCACTGTCTCGCTCGCACTGTCTCGCTCGCTCGCTCGCACTCGCTCGCTCGCTCGCTCGCACTCGCTCGCTCGCTCGCTCGCTCGCACTGTCTCGCTCGCTCGCTCGCACTGTCTCGCTCGCTCGCTCGCACTGTCTCGCTCTGTCTCGCTCGCTCGCTCGCACTGTCTCGCTCGCTCGCTCGCACGCACTGTCTCGCTCGCTCGCTCGCTCGCACTGTCTCGCACTGTCTCGCTCGCTCCCACTGTCTCGCTCGCACGCACTGTCTCGCTCGCTCGCACTGTCTCGCACTGTCTCGCACTGTCTCGCTCGCTCGGGACTGTCTCGCTCGCTCCGCTACGCACTGTCTCGCTCGCTCGCTCGCTCTGTCTCGCACTGTCTCGCTGCGCACTGCTCGCACTGTCTCGCTCGCACTGTCTCGGGCACTGTCACCGCTCGCACTGTCGCTGCTGTCTCGCTCGTCTCGCTCGCACTGTCTCGCTTCGGCCGCACTGTCTCGCTACGCACTGTCTCGCACTGTCTCGCTCACACTGTCTCGCTACCGGCCACACTGTCTTCGCTCGCTCGCACCTCGGTCTCGCTACGCTGCGCACTGTATCTCTCTCGCACTGTCTCGGCCATGTTCTCGCACTGTCTCTCGCTCGCTCGCGCGCACTGTCTCGCTAGCACTGTCTCGCTCGCTCTCTGTCTCGCTCGCTCGCGCACTCGCACTGTCTCGCTCGCTTCGCTTCGCCGCACTGTCTCGGCCGCACTCGTCTCGCCGTCCGCACTGTCTCGCTCGCACTGTCTCGCTCGCACTGTCGCTTTCCTTCAGCTCGGTCTCGCTCTTCCGCACTGTCTCTCTCGCACTGTCCTTCCGCTCGCACTGTCTCGCTCTCCTTCGCTTCCGCACTGTCTCGCTCGCTACTGTCTCGCTACGCACTATCTCGCACTGTCGCACTAATCGCGCACTATCTCATCGCTCGCACTGTCTCGTCTTCCTTTCATACTGTCACATTTCGCTTCCGCACTGTCTCGCTCGCTCGCACTGTCCTTCAGCTCGCTCATGTCTCGCTCTCGGCTCGCTCGCACTGTCTCGCTCTGCATTTCCTTCCTCGCTCGGCCGCACTGTCTCGCTCTCGCTTCCGCTCGCACTGTCTCGCTGCGGCTCGCTCGGCTCTCGCTACGCACTGTCTCGCTCGCTGCGCACTGTCTCGCTCCTTCCGCTCGCTGCGCTGCACTGTCTCTACTCGCTGCTCTCGCTGGCCTCGCACTGTCTCGCTGCCGTCGCTACTGCTCCGGGGCTCGCTCGCACTGTCTCTCTCGCACTGCGTCGATTGTTCGCTCGCTCGCACTGTCTCGCTCGCTCGCTCGCTCGCTCGCTAACACTGTCTCAAGCTCGCTTACTTGCACTGTCTACGCTGCGCACACTGTCTCGCCGTCGCACTGTCTTCGCTACGCTCGCACTGTCTCGCTCGCTCGCACTGTCTCGCTCGGCTGCGCATGCGGCACCCGCTCGCACTGTCTCGCTCGCTCTCGGACTGTCTACTCGCTCGCACTGTCTCGCTCGCTGCTGTCTGGCACTCGCTGCGCACTGTCTCGCTCGCTCGCACTGTCTCGCTCGCACTGTCTCGCTACGCTCGCACTGTCTCGCTCGCTCTCGCACTGTCGCTACGCGCACTGTCTCGCTCGCTCGCACTCGGTCTCGCTCGCTCTCGCTCGCTCTGTCTCGCTACTGTCACTCGCTCTCGCTCGCTCGCTCGCACTGTCTCGCTCGCTCGCTCGCACTGTCTCGCTCGCTCGCTCGCTGTCTCGCTCGCTCGCTCGCACTGTCTCGCTCGCTCGCTCGCTCGCTCGCACTGTCTCGCTCGCTCGCACTGTCTCACTCGCACTGTCTCGCTCGCTCGCACTGTCTCGCTCGCTCGCTCTGTCTCGCTACGCTTCGCACTGTCAGCACTGCTACGCACTGTCTCGGGCTCGCTCGCTCGCACTGCTCTCGCTACTTTCGCTCGCACTGTTCGCTTCGCTTTCGCACGCTCGCTCGCACTGTCTCGCTCGCATTATCTGTCGCTCGCACTGTCTCGCTCGCACATCGTCTCGCTCGCTCGCACTGTCTCGCTTCGCTTTCAGCTCTCTCGCTCGCTCGCACTGTCTCGCTCTCGCTCGCACTGTCTCGCACTGTCTCGCTCTCTCGCACTGTCTCTCGCTCTCGCTCGCTCGCACTGTCTCGCTCATCTCGCTCGCACTGTCTCGCTCTCGCGCGTCGTCCATTTCCGCACTGTCTGCACAAACAAGCTCGCACTGTCTCGCTCGCCTGTCGCATTCTTGCTGTCTCGGCTCTCGCTCGCTCGCACTGTCTCGCTGCCGCTCGCACTGTCTCGCTCGCTCGCTCGCTCTCGCACTGTCTCGCTCGCTCGCTCGCTCGCACTGTCTCGGCTCGCTCGCACTGTCTGCAGCTCGCTGCTCTCCTTCAGCCGCTCGCACTGTCTCGCTCGCTGCCGCACTGTCTCGCTCGCTCGCTCTCGCTCGCTCGCACTGTCTCGCTCGCTCGCTCGCTCGCTCGCTCGCTCGCACTGTCTCTCTCGCTCGCTCGCTCGCTCGCACTGTCTCTCTCGCTCGCTCGCTCGCTCGCACTGTCTCTCTCGCTCGCTCGCTCGCTCGCACTGTCTCTCTCGCTCGCTCGCTCGCTCGCTCGCACTGTCTCGCTCGCTCGCACTGTCTCGCTCGCACTGTCTCGCTCGCTCGCACTGTCTCGCTCGCTCGCACTGTCTCGCTCGCACTGTCTCGCTCGCTCGCACTGTCTCGCTCGCTCGCACTGTCTCGCTCGCTCGCACTGTCTCGCTCGCTCGCACTGTCTCGCTCGCTCGCTCGCTCGCACTGTCTCTCTCGCTCGCTCGCTCGCTCGCTCGCACTGTCTCGCTCGCACTGTCTCGCTCGCTCGCACTGTCTCGCTCGCTCGCTCGCACTGTCTCGCTCGCTCGCTCGCTCGCACTGTCTCGCTCGCTCGCACTGTCTCGCTCGCTCGCACTGTCTCGCTCGCACTGTCTCGCTCGCTCGCACTGTCTCGCTCGCTCGCACTGTCTCGCTCGCACTGTCTCGCTCGCTCGCACTGTCTCGCTCGCTCGCTCTTGCTCGCTCGCACTGTCTCGCTCGCTCGCACTGTCTCGCTCGCTCGCACTGTCTCGCTCGCTCGCTCTTGCTCGCTCGCACTGTCTCGCTCGCTCGCACTGTCTCGCTCTCGCTCGCTCGCACTGTCTCGCTCTCGCTCGCTCGCACTGTCTCGCTCTCGCTCGCTCGCACTGTCTCGCTCTCGCTCGCTCGCACTGTCTCGCTCTCGCTCGCTCGCACTGTCTCGCTCTCGCTCGCTCGCACTGTCTCGCTCGCTCGCTCGCTCGCTCGCTCGCACTGTCTCGCTCGCTCGCTCGCACTGTCTCGCTCGCTCGCTCTCTCGCTCGCACTGTCTCGCTCGCTCGCACTGTCTCGCTCGCTCGCTCGCTCTCTCGCTCGCACTGTCTCGCTCTCGCTCGCTCGCTCTCGCTCGCTCGCTCTCGCTCGCTCGCACTGTCTCGCTCTCGCTCGCACTGTCTCGCTCGCTCGCTCGCACTGTCTCGCTCGCTCGCTCGCACTGTCTCGCTCGCTCGCTCTCGCTCGCTCGCACTGTCTCGCTCGCTCGCACTGTCTCGCTCGCTCGCTCTCGCTCGCTCGCACTGTCTCGCTCTCGCTCGCTCGCTCGCACTGTCTCGCTCGCTCTCGCTCGCTCGCTCGCACTGTCTCGCTCGCTCTCGCTCGCTCGCTCGCACTGTCTCGCTCGCTCTCGCTCGCTCGCTCGCACTGTCTCGCTCGCTCTCGCTCGCTCGCTCGCACTGTCTCGCTCGCTCTCGCTCGCACTGTCTCGCTCGCTCTCGCTCGCTCGCACTGTCTCGCTCGCTCGCTCGCACTGTCTCGCTCGCTCTCGCTCGCTGCGCACTGTCTCGCTGCTCGCAGCTCGCTCGCTGCGCACTGTCTCGCTCGCTCGCTCTCGCTCGCTGCGCACTGTCTCGCTCGCTCGCTCGCTCGCTGGCACTGCACTGTCTCGCTCGCTCTCGCTCGCTCGCTCGCTCGCACTGTCTGCTGCTCGCTCGCTCTGCTCGCCGCTCGCACTGTCGCTCTCGCTGCGCTGCGCTCGCACTGTCTCGCTCGCTGTCTCGCTCGCTCGCTGCTCGCTACGCTCGCACTGTCTCGCTCGCTGCGCACTGCTCGCTCGCTGCGCACTGGCTCGCTCGCGCTCGCTCGCTCGCTCGCGCTGTCTCGCTCGCTCTCGCCGCTCGGCTCGCACTGTCTCGCTCGCTCTCGCTTCGCTCGCTGGCACTGTCGCACTCGCTCGCTCTCGCTCGCTCGCACTGTCTCGCTCGCTCGCACTGTCTCGCTCGCTCGCTCTCGCTCGCTCGCACTGTCTCGCTCTCGCTCGCTCGCTCGCACTGTCTCGCTCGCACTGTCTCGCTCGCTCTCGCTCGCTCGCTCGCACTGTCTCGCTCGCTCGCACTCGCTCGCTCGCTCGCACTGTCTCGCTCGCTCTCGCTCGCTCGCTCGCACTGTCTCGCTCGCTCTCGCTCGCTCGCTCGCACTGTCTCGCTCGCTCGCTCTCGCTCGCTCGCACTGTCTCGCTCTCGCTCGCTCGCTCGCACTGTCTCGCTCTCGCTCGCTCGCTCGCACTGTCTCGCTCGCTCTCGCTCGCTCGCTCGCACTGTCTCGCTCGCTCTCGCTCGCTCGCTCGCACTGTCTCGCTCGCTCTCGCTCGCTCGCTCGCACTGTCTCGCTCGCTCTCGCTCGCTCGCTCGCACTGTCTCGCTCGCTCTCGCTCGCTCGCTCGCAGTGTCTCGCTCGCTCTCGCTCGCTCGCTCGCACTGTCTCTCTCGCTCGCTCGCTCGCACTGTCTCTCTCGCACTGTCTCTCTCGCTCGCTCGCTCGCTCGCTCGCACTGTCTCGCTCGCTCGCTCGCTCGCACTGTCTCGCTCGCTCGCTCTCTCGCTCGCACTGTCTCGCTCGCGCTGTCTCGGTCGCTCGCGCTGTCTCGCTCGCTCGCGCTGTCTCGCTCGCTCGCGCTGGCTCGCTCGCTCGCGCTGTCTCGCTCGCTCGCTCGCTCGCACGCACTGTCTCGCTCGCTCGCTCGCACGCACTGTCTCGCTCGCTCGCTCGCACTGTCTCGCTCGCACTGTCTCGCTCGCACTGTCTCGCTCGCTCGCTCGCTCGCACTGTCTCGCTCGCACTGTCTCGCTCGCTCGCTCGCTCGCACTGTCTCGCTCTGTCTCGCTCGCTCGCTCGCACTGTCTCGCTCGCTCGCTCGCACGCACTGTCTCGCTCGCTCGCTCGCTCGCTCGCACTGTCTCGCACTGTCTCGCTCGCACTGTCTCGCTCGCACTGTCTCGCACTGTCTCGCTCGCTCGCTCGCACTGTCTCGCTCGCTCGCTCGGTCTCGCTCGCTCGCTCGCACTGTCTCGCTCGCTCGCTCGCTCGCACTGTCTCGCTCGCTCGCACTGTCTCGCACTGTCTCGCTCGCACTGTCTCGCACTGTCTCGCTCGCACTGTCTCGCACTGTCTCGCTCGCACTGTCTCGCACTGTCTCGCTCGCACTGTCTCGCTCGCACTGTCTCGCTCGCTCGCTCGCACTGTCTCGCTCGCTCGCACTGTCTCGCTCGCACTGTCTCGCACTGTCTCGCTCACACTGTCTCGCTCGCACTGTCTCGCTCGCTCGCTCGGTCTCGCTCGCTCGCACTGTCTCTCTCGCACTGTCTCGCTCGCTCGCACTGTCTCTCTCGCTCGCTCGCTCGCACTGTCTCGCTCGCTCGCTCGGTCTCGCTCGCTCGCTCGCACTGTCTCGCTCGCTCGCTCGCTCGCACTGTCTCGCACTGTCTCGCTCGCACTGTCTCGCTCGCACTGTCTCGCTCGCACTGTCTCGCTCGCTCGCTCGCACTGTCTCGCTCGCTCGCTCGCACTGTCTCGCTCGCACTGTCTCGCTCGCACTGTCTCGCTCGCTCGCTCGGTCTCGCTCGCTCGCACTGTCTCTCTCGCACTGTCTCGCTCGCTCGCACTGTCTCTCTCGCTCGCTCGCTCGCACT
This sequence comes from Eptatretus burgeri, assembly GCF_056783735.1. NCBI lineage: Eukaryota > Metazoa > Chordata > Myxini > Myxiniformes > Myxinidae > Eptatretus > Eptatretus burgeri. The sequence continues at coordinate 110,920,639 of NC_140963.1, read as the reverse complement.
GTCTCGCTCGCTCGCTCGCACTGTCTCGCACTGTCTCGCTCGCACTGTCTCGCACTGTCTCGCTCGCACTGTCTCGCACTGTCTCGCTCGCTCGCTCGCACTGTCTCGCTCGCTCGCTCGCACTGTCTCGCTCGCTCGCACTGTCTCACTCGCTCGCACTGTCTCGCTCGCTCGCTCGCACTGTCTCGCTCGCTCGCACGCACTGTCTCGCTCGCTCGCTCGCTCGCACTGTCTCGCTCGCTCGCTCGCACTGTCTCGCTCGCTCGCACTGTCTCGCTCGCTCGCTCGCACTGTCTCGCTCGCTCGCACTGTCTCGCTCGCTCGCTCGCACTGTCTCGCTCGCTCGCACGCACTGTCTCGCTCGCTCGCTCGCACTGTCTCGCTCGCACTGTCTCGATCGCTCGCACTGTCTCGCTCGCTCGCTCTCGCTCGCACTCACTGTCTCGCTCGCTCGCTCGCACGCACTGTCTCGCTCGCACTGTCTCGCTCGCTCGCTCGCTCGCTCGCACTGTCTCGCTCGCTCGCACTGTCTCGCTCGCTCGCTCGCACTGTCTCGCTCGCTCGCTCGCACTGTCTCACTCGCACTGTCTCGCTCGCTCGCTCGCTCGCACTGTCTCGCTCGCTCGCTCGCACTGTCTCGCTCGCTCGCTCGCACTGTCTCGCTCGCTCGCTCGCGCTGTCTCGGTCGCTCGCGCTGTCTCGCTCGCTCGCGCTGGCTCGCTCGCTCGCGCTGTCTCGCTCGCTCGCGCTGGCTCGCTCGCTCGCGCTGTCTCGCTCGCTCGCTCGCTCGCACTGTCTCGCTCGCTCCCTCGCACGCACTGTCTCGCTCGCTCGCTCGCACGCACTGTCTCGCTCGCTCGCTCGCTCGCACTGTCTCTCTCGCACTGTCTCGCTCGCACTGTCTCGCTCGCTCGCTCGCTCGCACTGTCTCGCTCGCACTGTCTCGCTCGCTCGCTCGCTCGCACTGTCTCGCTCGCACTGTCTCGCTCGCTCGCTCGCACTGTCTCGCTCGCTCTCTCGCACTCGCTCGCTCGCTCGCACTGTCTCGCTCGCTCGCTCGCACTGTCTCGCTCGCTCGCTCGCACTGTCTCGCTCGCTCGCTCGCACTGTCTCGCTCGCTCGCACTGTCTCGCTCGCTCGCTCGCACTGTCTCGCTCGCTCGCTCGCTCGCTCGCGCTGTCTCGCTCGCTCGCGCTGTCTCGCTCGCTCGCGCTGGCTCGCTCGCTCGCGCTGGCTCGCTCGCTCGCGCTGTCTCGCTCGCTCGCGCTGGCTCGCTCGCTCGCTCTGTCTCGCTGTCTCGCTCGCTCGCTCTGTCTCGCTGTCTCGCTCGCTCGCACTGTCTCGCTCGCTCGCACTGTCTCGCTCGCTCGCACTGTCTCGCTCGCACTGTCTCGCTCGCTCGCACTGTCTCGCTCGCACTGTCTCGCTCGCTCGCACTGTCTCGCTCGCTCGCACTGTCTCGCTCGCTCGCTCGCTCGCACTGTCTCGCTCGCTCACTCGCACTGTCTCGCTCGCTCGCACTGTCTCGCTCGCACTGTCTCGCTCGCACTGTCTCGCTCGCTCGCTCGCTCGCACTGTCTCGCTCACTCGCTCTGTCTCGCTCGCTCGCTCGCACTGTCTCGCTCGCTCGCTCGCACTGTCTCGCTCGCTCGCTCGCTCGCACTGTCTCGCTCGCTCGCTCGCTCGCACTGTCTCTCTCGCTCGCTCGCACTGTCTCGCTCGCTCGCTCGCACTGTCTCGCTCGCTCGCTCTGTCTCGCTCGCTCGCTCGCACTGTCTCGCTCGCTCGCTCGCACTGTCTCGCTCGCTCGCTCGCACTGTCTCGCTCGCTCGCTCGCACTGTCTCGCTCGCACTGTCTCGCTCGCTCGCTCGCACTGTCTCGCTCGCTCGCTCGCACTGTCTCGCTGTCTCGCTCGCTCGCTCGCACTGTCTCGCTCGCACTGTCTCGCTCGCTCGCTCGCACTGTCTCGCTCTGTCTCGCTCGCTCGCTCGCACTGTCTCGCTCTCGCTCGCTCGCACGTCTCGCTCGCTCGCTCGCACTGTCTCGCTCTCGCTCGCTCGCACTGTCTCGCTCTCGCTCGCTCGCACTGTCTCGCTCGCTCGCTCGCACTGTCTCGCTCGCTCGCACTGTCTCGCTCGCTCGCTCTCGCTCGCTCGCACTGTCTCGCTCGCTCGCACTGTCTCGCTCGCACTGTCTCGCTCGCTCGCACTGTCTCGCTCGCTCGCTCGCACTGTCTCGCTCGCTCGCACTGTCTCGCTCGCTCGCTCTCGCTCGCTCGCACTGTCTCGCTCTCGCTCGCTCGCTCGCACTGTCTCGCTCGCACTGTCTCGCTCGCACTGTCTCGCACTGTCTCGCTCGCACTGTCTCGCACTGTCTCGCTCGCACTGTCTCGCTCGCACTGTCTCGCTCGCTCGCTCGCACTGTCTCGCTCGCACTGTCTCGCACTGTCTCGCTCGCACTGTCTCGCTCGCACTGTCTCGCTCGCTCGCTCGGTCTCGCTCGCTCGCACTGTCTCTCTCGCACTGTCTCGCTCGCTCGCACTGTCTCTCTCGCTCGCTCGCTCGCACTCTCTCGCTCGCTCGCGCGGTCTTGCTCGCTCGCTCGCACTGTCTCGCTCGCTCGCTCGCTCGCACTGTCTCGCTCGCACTGTCTCGCACTGTCTCGCTCGCACTGTCTCGCACTGTCTCGCTCGCACTGTCTCGCTCGCACTGTCTCGCTCGCTCGCTCGCACTGTCTCGCTCGCACTGTCTCGCTCGCACTGTCTCGCGCTCGCTCGCTACACTGTCTCGCTCGCACTGTCGCTCTCTCGCACTGTCTCGCTCGCACTGTCTCTCTCGCACTGTCTCGCTCGCTCGCACTGTCTCTCGCTCGCTCGCTCGCACTGTCTCGCTCGCTCGCTGCGCACTGTCTCGCTCGGCTGTCTCGCACTGTCTCGCCGCACTGTCTCGCACTGTCTCGCTCGCACTGTCTCGCACTGTCTCGCTCGCTCGCTGCGCACTGTCTCGCTTCGCTCGCTCGCTTCCTCGCACTGTCTCGCTCGCTCTCGCTCACTGTCTCGCTCTCGCACTGTCTCGCTCGCTCGCTCGCACTGTCTCGCTCGCTCGCTCGCACTGTCTCGCTCGCTCGCACTGTCTCGCTCGCTCGCTCGCTCGCTCGCACTGTCTCGCTCGCTCGCACTGTCTCGCTCGCTCGCTCTATATATATATATATATATATATATATATATATATATATATATATATATATATATATATATATATATATATATATATATATATATATATATATATATATATATATATATATATATATATATATATATATATATATATATCTGTCTCGCTCTCGCTCGCACTGTCTCGCTCGCTCGCACTGTCTCGCTCGCTCGCACTGTCTCGCTCGCTCGCTCGCACTGTCTCGCTCGCTCGCACTGTCTCGCTCGCACTGTCTCGCTCGCACTGTCTCGCTCGCTCGCTCGCTTGCACTGTCTCGCTCGCACTGTCTCGCTCGCTCGCTCGCTCGCACTGTCTCGCTCGCTCGCTCGCACGCACTGTCTCGCTCGCTCGCTCGCACGCACTGTCTCGCTCGCTCGCTCGCACTGTCTCGCTCGCTCGCACTGTCTCTCTCGCTCGCTCGCTCGCTCGCACTGTCTCTCTCGCTCGCTCGCTCGCTCGCACTGTCTCTCTCGCTCGCTCGCTCGCTCGCTCGCACTGTCTCGCTCGCACTGTCTCGCTCGCTCGCACTGTCTCGCTCGCTCGCTCGCTCGCACTGTCTCGCTCGCACTGTCTCGCTCGCTCGCTCGCACTGTCTCGCTCGCACTGTCTCGCTCGCACTGTCTCGCTCGCTCGCTCGCTCGCACTGTCTCGCTCGCACTGTCTCGCTCGCTCTCGCTCGCTCGCTCGCACTGTCTCGCTCGCTCTCGCTTGCTCGCTCGCACTGTCTCGCTCGCTCGCACTGTCTCGCTCGCTCGCTCGCACTGTCTCGCTCGCTCGCACTGTCTCGCTCGCTCGCACTGTCTCGCTCGCTCGCTCGCTCTCTCGCTCGCACTGTCTCGCTCTCGCTCGCTCGCTCTCGCTCTCGCTCGCTCGCTCTCGCTCGCTCGCACTGTCTCGCTTGCTCGCACTGTCTCGCTCGCTCGCACTGTCTCGCTCGCTCGCTCGCACTGTCTCGCTCGCTCGCTCTGTCTCGCTCGCTCGCACTGTCTCGCTCGCTCGCACTGTCTCGCTCGCTCGCACTGTCTCGCTCGCTCGCACTGTCTCACTCGCTCGCTCTGTCTCGCTCGCTCGCTCGCTCTGTCTCGCTCGCTCGCACTGTCTCGCTCGCTCGCTCGCTCGCACTGTCTCGCTCGCTCGCTCGCACTGTCTCGCTCGCTCGCTCGCACTGTCTCGCTCGCTCGCACTGTCTCGCTCGCTCGCACTGTCTCGCTCGCTCGCACTGTCTCGCTCGCACTGTCTCGCTCGCTCGCACTGTCTCGCTCGCACTGTCTCGCTCGCTCGCACTGTCTCGCTCGCTCGCTCGCTCGCACTGTCTCGCTCGCTCGCTCGCACTGTCTCGCTCGCTCGCTCGCTCGCACTGTCTCGCTCGCTCGCTCGCACTGTCTCGCTCGCTCGCTCGCACTGTCTCGCTCGCTCGCACTGTCTCGCTCGCTCGCTCGCACTGTCTCGCTCGCTCGCTCGCTCGCTCGCGCTGTCTCGCACTGTCTCGCTCGCACTGTCTCGCTCGCTCTCGCTCGCTCGCACTGTCTCGCTCGCTCGCTCGCTCGCTCGCACTGTCTCGCTCGCACTGTCTCGCTCGCTCGCTCGCTGCTCGCTGCTCGCACTGTCTCGCTCGCTACGCACTGTCTCGCTCACTCGCTGCGCACTGTCTCGCTCGCACTGTCTCGCTCGCTCGCACTGTCTCGCTCGCACTGTCTCGCTCGCACTGTCGCTCGCACTGTCTCGCTCGCACTGTCTCGCTCGCTCGCACTGTCTCGCTCGCACTGCGCTGTCGCTCGCACTGTCGCGCTCGCTCGCTCTCGGTCGCTCGCGCTGTCTCGCTCGCTCGCGCTGTCTCGCTCGCTCGCGCTGTCTCGCTCGCTCGCGCTGTCTCGCTCGCTCGCTCGCTCGCACGCACTGTCTCGCTCGCACTGTCTCTCTCGCTCGCTCGCTCGCACTGTCTCGCTCGCTCGCTCGCTCGCACTGTCTCTCTCGCTCGCTCGCTCGCACTGTCTCGCTCGCACTGTCTCGCTCGCTCGCTCGCACTGTCTCGCTCGCTCGCACTGTCTCGCTCGCACTGTCTCGCTCGCTCGCACTGTCTCGCTCGCTCGCTCTCGCACTGTCTCGCTCGCTCGCTCGCTCGCTCGCACTGTCTCGCTCGCTCGCACTGTCTCGCTCGCTCGCTCGCACTGTCTCGCTCGCTCGCACTGTCTCGCTCGCTCGCTCGCTCGCTCGCACTGTCTCGCTCGCACTGTCTCGCTCGCTCGCTCGCTCGCACTGTCTCGCTCGCTCGCACTGTCTCGCTCGCTCGCTCGCGCTGTCTCGCTCGCTCGCGCTGGCTCGCTCGCTCGCGCGCTGGCTCGCTCGCTCGCACTGGCTCGCTCGCTCGCTCTGGCTCGCTCGCGCTGTCTCGCTCGCTCGCGCTGGCTCGCTCGCTCGCTCTGTCTCGCTCGCTCGCACTGTCTCGCTCGCTCGCACTGTCTCGCTCGCTCGCACTGTCTCGCTCGCACTGTCTCGCTCGCTCGCACTGTCTCGCTCGCACTGTCTCGCTCGCTCGCACTGTCTCGCTCGCTCGCACGCACTGTCTCGCTCGCTCGCTCGCTCGCTCGCACTGTCTCGCTCGCTCGCTCGCTCGCACTGTCTCGCTCGCTCGCACTGTCTCGCTCGCTCGCTCGCTCGCACTGTCTCGCTCGCTCGCACTGTCTCGCTCGCTCGCTCGCTCGCTCGCACTGTCTCGCTCGCTCGCACTGTCTCGCTCGCTCGCTCGCTCGCACTGTCTCGCTCGCTCGCTCGCACTGTCTCGCTCGCTCGCTCGCACTGTCTCGCTCGCTCGCTCGCTCGCACTGTCTCTCTCGCACTGTCTCTCTCGCTCGCTCGCTCGCACTGTCTCTCTCGCTCGCTCGCTCGCTCGCACTGTCTCTCTCGCTCGCTCGCTCGCTCGCTCGCACTGTCTCGCTCGCTCGCACTGTCTCGCTCGCTCGCACTGTCTCGCTCGCTCGCACTGTCTCGCTCGCTCGCTCGCACTGTCTCGCTCGCTCGCTCGCACTGTCTCGCTCGCACTGTCTCGCTCGCTCGCACTGTCTCGCTCGCTCGCTCGCACTGTCTCGCTCGCACTGTCTCGCTCGCTCGCTCGCACTGTCTCGCTCGCTCGCTCGCTCGCACTGTCTCGCTCGCACTGTCTCGCTCGCTCGCTCGCTCGCACTGTCTCGCTCGCTCGCTCGCACTGTCTCGCTCGCTCGCTCGCACTGTCTCGCTCGCTCGCTCGCACTGTCTCGCTCGCACTGTCTCGCTCGCACTGTCTCGCACTGTCTCGCTCGCGCGCGCGCTCTGTCTCGCTCGCGCGCGCGCTCTGTCTCGCTCGCTCGCTCGCACGCACTGTCTCGCTCGCTCGCTCGCTCGCTCGCTCGCTCGCACTGTCTCGCACTGTCTCGCTCGCACTGTCTCGCACTGTCTCGCTCGCACTGTCTCGCTCGCTCGCTCGCACTGTCTCGCTCGCTCGCTCGGTCTCGCTCGCTCGCTCGCACTGTCTCGCTCGCTCGCTCGCTCGCACTGTCTCGCACTGTCTCGCTCGCACTGTCTCGCACTGTCTCGCTCGCACTGTCTCGCACTGTCTCGCTCGCACTGTCTCGCTCGCACTGTCTCGCTCGCTCGCTCGCACTGTCTCGCTCGCACTGTCTCGCTCGCACTGTCTCGCTCGCACTGTCTCGCTCGCTCGCTCGGTCTCGCTCGCTCGCACTGTCTCTCTCGCACTGTCTCGCTCGCTCGCACTGTCTCTCTCGCTCGCTCGCTCGCACTGTCTCGCTCGCTCGCTCGGTCTTGCTCGCTCGCTCGCACTGTCTCGCTCGCTCGCTCGCTCGCACTGTCTCGCTCGCACTGTCTCGCACTGTCTCGCTCGCACTGTCTCGCTCGCACTGTCTCGCACTGTCTCGCTCGCACTGTCTCGCTCGCACTGTCTCGCTCGCTCGCTCGCACTGTCTCGCTCGCACTGTCTCGCTCGCACTGTCTCGCTCGCACTGTCTCGCTCGCTCGCTCGGTCTCGCTCGCTCGCACTGTCTCTCTCGCACTGTCTCGCTCGCTCGCACTGTCTCTCTCGCTCGCTCGCTCGCACTGTCTCGCTCGCTCGCTCGCACTGTCTCGCTCGCACTGTCTCGCACTGTCTCGCACTGTCTCGCTCGCACTGTCTCGCACTGTCTCGCTCGCACTGTCTCGCACTGTCTCGCTCGCTCGCTCGCACTGTCTCGCTCGCTCGCTCGCACTGTCTCGCTCGCTCGCACTGTCTCGCTCGCTCGCACTGTCTCGCTCGCTCGCACGCACTGTCTCGCTCGCTCGCTCGCTCGCTCGCACTGTCTCGCTCGCTCGCACTGTCTCGCTCGCTCGCACTGTCTCGCTCGCTCGCTCGCACTGTCTCGCTCGCTCGCACTGTCTCGCTCGCTCGCACTGTCTCGCTCGCTCGCACTGTCTCGCTCGCTCGCACTGTCTCGCTCGCTCGCTCGCACTGTCTCGCTCGCTCGCACTGTCTCGCTCGCACTGTCTCGCTCGCACTGTCTCGCTCGCTCGCTCGCTTGCACTGTCTCGCTCGCACTGTCTCGCTCGCTCGCTCGCTCGCACTGTCTCGCTCGCTCGCTCGCACGCACTGTCTCGCTCGCTCGCTCGCACGCACTGTCTCGCTCGCTCGCTCGCACTGTCTCGCTCGCACTGTCTCGCTCGCACTGTCTCGCTCGCTCGCTCGCTCGCACTGTCTCGCTCGCTCGCACTGTCTCGCTCGCACTGTCTCGCTCGCTCGCTCGCTCGCACTGTCTCGCTCGCACTGTCTCGCTCGCTCGCTCGCACTGTCTCGCTCGCACTGTCTCGCTCGCTCGCTCGCTCGCACTGTCTCGCTCGCACTGTCTCGCTCGCTCTCGCTCGCTCGCTCGCACTGTCTCGCTCGCTCTCGCTCGCTCGCTCGCACTGTCTCGCTCGCTCGCACTGTCTCGCTCGCTCGCTCGCACTGTCTCGCTCGCTCGCACTGTCTCGCTCGCTCGCACTGTCTCGCTCGCTCGCACTGTCTCGCTCGCTCGCTCGCTCGCTCTGTCTCGCTCGCTCGCTCTGTCTCGCTCGCTCGCACTGTCTCGCTCGCTCGCACTGTCTCGCTCGCTCGCACTGTCTCGCTCGCTCGGACTGTCTCGCTCGCTCGCACTGTCTCGCTCGCTCGCACTGTCTCGCTCGCTCGCTCGCACTGTCTCGCTCGCTCGCTCTGTCTCGCTCGCTCGCACTGTCTCGCTCGCTCGCACTGTCTCGCTCGCTCGCTCTGTCTCGCTCGCTCGCACTGTCTCGCTCGCACTGTCTCGCTCGCTCGCACTGTCTCGCTCGCTCGCTCGCACTGTCTCGCTCGCTCGCACTGTCTCGCTCGCTCGCTCGCACTGTCTCGCTCGCTCGCTCGCACTGTCTCGCTCGCTCGCTCGCACTGTCTCGCTCGCTCGCACTGTCTCGCTCGCACTGTCTCGCTCGCTCGCACTGTCTCGCTCGCACTGTCTCGCTCGCTCGCACTGTCTCGCTCGCTCGCTCGCACTGTCTCGCTCGCTCGCTCGCTCGCACTGTCTCGCTCGCTCGCTCGCACGCACTGTCTCGCTCGCTCGCTCGCACGCACTGTCTCGCTCGCTCGCTCGCACGCACTGTCTCGCTCGCTCGCTCGCTCGCACTGTCTCGCTCGCTCGCTCGCTCGCACTGTCTCTCTCGCTCGCTCGCACTGTCTCTCTCGCTCACTCGCTCGCACTGTCTCTCTCGCTCGCTCGCTCGCTCGCACTGTCTCGCTCGCTCGCTCGCTCGCTCGCACTGTCTCGCTCGCTCGCTCGCTCGCACTGTCTCGCTCGCACTGTCTCGCTCGCACTGTCTCGCTCACTCGCTCGCACTGTCTCGCTCGCACTGTCTCGCTCGCTCGCTCGCTCGCACTGTCTCGCTCGCTCGCTCGCACTGTCTCGCTCGCTCGCTCGCGCTGTCTCGGTCGCTCGCGCTGTCTCGCTCGCTCGCGCTGTCTCGCTCGCTCGCGCTGGCTCGCTCGCTCGCGCTGTCTCGCTCGCTCGCGCTGTCTCGCTCGCTCGCGCTGTCTCGCTCGCTCGCTCGCTCGCACTGTCTCGCTCGCTCGCTCGCACGCACTGTCTCGCTCGCTCGCTCGCACGCACTGTCTCGCTCGCTCGCTCGCACTGTCTCGCTCGCTCGCTCGCTCGCACTGTCTCGCTCGCACTGTCTCGCTCGCACTGTCTCGCTCGCACTGTCTCGCTCGCACTGTCTCGCTCGCTCGCTCGCTCGCTCGCTCGCACTGTCTCGCTCGCTCGCTCGCACTGTCTCGCTCGCACTGTCTCGCTCGCTCGCTCGCTCGCTCGCACTGTCTCGCTCGCACTGTCTCGCTCGCTCGCTCGCACTGTCTCGCTCGCTCGCACTGTCTCGCTCGCTCGCTCGCGCTGTCTCGCTCGCTCGCGCTGGCTCGCTCGCTCGCTCTGTCTCGCTCGCTCGCACTGTCTCGCTCGCTCGCACTGTCTCGCTCGCTCGCACTGTCTCGCTCGCTCGCACTGTCTCGCTCGCACTGTCTCGCTCGCTCGCACTGTCTCGCTCGCACTGTCTCGCTCGCTCGCACTGTCTCGCTCGCTCGCACTGTCTCGCTCGCTCGCACTGTCTCGCTCGCTCGCTCGCACTGTCTCGCTCGCTCGCTCGCTAGCACTGTCTCGCTCGCTCGCTCGCACTGTCTCGCTCGCTCGCTCGCTCGCACTGTCTCGCTCGCTCGCACTGTCTCGCTCGCTCGCTCGCTCGCTCGCACTGTCTCGCTCGCTCGCACTGTCTCGCTCGCTCGCACTGTCTCGCTCGCTCGCTCGCTCGCACTGTCTCGCTCGCACTGTCTCGCTCGCACTGTCTCGCTCGCTCTGTCTCGCTCGCTCGCTCGCACTGTCTCGCTCGCTCTGTCTCGCTCGCTCGCTCGCACTGTCTCGCTCGCTCGCTCGCACTGTCTCGCTCGCACTGTCTCGCTCGCTCGCTCGCACTGTCTCGCTCGCTCGCTCGCACTGTCTCGCTCGCTCGCACGCACTGTCTCGCTCGCTCGCTCGCACTGTCTCGCTCGCACTGTCTCGCTCGCTCTGTCTCGCTCGCACTGTCTCGCTCGCTCGCTCGCACTGTCTCGCTCGCTCGCTCGCACTGTCTCGCTGTCTCGCTCGCTCGCACTGTCTCGCTCGCACTGTCTCGCTCGCTCGCTCGCTCGCTCGCACTGTCTCGCTCGCTCGCTCGCACTGTCTCGCTCGCTCGCTCGCACTGTCTCGCTCTGTCTCGCTCGCTCGCTCGCACTGTCTCGCTCGCTCGCTCGCACTGTCTCGCTCGCTCGCACTGTCTCGCTCGCTCGCTCGCACGCACTGTCTCGCTCGCTCGCTCGCTCGCTCGCTCGCTCGCACTGTCTCGCTCGCACTGTCTCGCTCGCACTGTCTCGCACTGTCTCGCTCGCACTGTCTCGCTCGCTCGCTCGCTCGCACTGTCTCGCACTGTCTCGCTCGCACTGTCTCGCACTGTCTCGCTCGCACTGTCTCGCACTGTCTCGCTCGCACTGTCTCGCTCGCTCGCTCGCACTGTCTCGCTCGCACTGTCTCGCACTGTCTCGCTCGCACTGTCTCGCACTGTCTCGCTCGCACTGTCTCGCTCGCTCGCTCGGTCTCGCTCGCTCGCTCGCACTGTCTCGCTCGCACTGTCTCGCACTGTCTCTCTCGCACTGTCTCGCTCGCTCGCACTGTCTCTCTCGCTCGCTCGCACTGTCTCGCTCGCTCGCTCGGTCTCGCTCGCTCGCTCGCACTGTCTCGCACTGTCTCGCTCGCACTGTCTCGCACTGTCTCGCTCGCACTGTCTCGCTTGCACTGTCTCGCTCGCACTGTCTCGCTCGCACTGTCTCGCTCGCACTGTCTCGCTCGCTCGCTCGGTCTCGCTCACTCGCACTGTCTCTCTCGCACTGTCTCGCTCGCTCGCACTGGCTCTCTCGCTCGCTCGCTCGCACTGTCTCGCACTGTCTCGCACTGTCTCGCACTGTCTCGCACTGTCTCGCACTGTCTCGCACTGTCTCGCACTGTCTCGCACTGTCTCGCACTGTCTCGCACTGTCTCGCACTGTCTCGCACTGTCTCGCACTGTCTCGCTCGCTCGCTCGCACTGTCTCGCTCGCTCGCTCGCACTGTCTCGCTCAATCGCTCGCACTGTCTCGCTCGCTCACACTGTCTCGCTCGCTCGCACGCACTGTCTCGCTCGCTCGCTCGCTCGCTCGCACTGTCTCGCTCGCTCGCACTGTCTCGCTCGCTCGCACTGTCTCGCTCGCTCGCTCGCACTGTCTCGCTCGCTCGCACTGTCTCGCTCGCTCGCTCGCTCGCACTGTCTCGCTCGCTCGCACTGTCTCGCTCGCTCGCACTGTCTCGCTCGCACTGTCTCGCTCGCTCGCACTGTCTCGCTCGCTCGCTCGCACTGTCTCGCTCGCTCGCACTGTCTCGCTCGCTCGCTCGCACTGTCTCGCTCGCTCGCTCGCACTGTCTCGCTCGCTCGCTCGCACTGTCTCGCTCGCTCGCACTGTCTCGCTCGCTCGCTCGCACTGTCTCGCTCGCTCGCACTGTCTCGCTCGCTCGCTCGCTCGCTCGCGCTGGCTCGCTCGCGCTGGCTCGCTCGCTCGCGCTGTCTCGCTCGCTCGCGCTGGCTCGCTCGCTCGCGCTTGTTCGCTCGCTCGCGCTGGCTCGCTCGCTCGCGCTTGTTCGCTCGCTCGCGCTGGCTCGCTCGCGCTGGCTCGCTCGCGCTGTCTCGCTCGCTCGCGCTGGCTCGCTCGCTCTGTCTCGCTGTCTCGCTCGCTCGCACTGTCTCGCTCGCTCGCACTGTCTCGCTCGCTCGCACTGTCTCGCTCGCACTGTCTCGCTCGCTCGCACTGTCTCGCTCGCACTGTCTCGCTCGCTCGCACTGTCTCGCTCGCTCGCACTGTCTCGCTCGCTCGCACTGTCTCGCTCGCTCGCTCGCACTGTCTCGCTCGCTCGCTCGCACTGTCTCGCTCGCTCGCTCGCACTGTCTCGCTCGCTCGCACGCACTGTCTCGCTCGCTCGCTCGCACTGTCTCGCTCGCACTGTCTCGCTCGCTCGCTCGCACTGTCTCGCTCGCACTGTCTCGCTCGCACTGTCTCGCTCGCTCGCTCGCACTGTCTCGCTCGCTCGCTCGCACTGTCTCGCTCGCTCGCTCGTACTGTCTCGCTCGCTCGCTCGCACTGTCTCGCTCGCTCGCTCGCACTGTCTCGCTCGCACTGTCTCGCTCGCTCGCTCGCACTGTCTCGCTCGCTCGCTCGCACTGTCTCGCTCGCTCGCTCGCACTGTCTCGCTCGCTCGCACTGTCTCGCTCGCTCGCACTGTCTCGCTCGCTCGCACTGTCTCGCTCGCTCGCACTGTCTCGCTCGCACTGTCTCGCTCGCTCGCTCGCACTGTCTCGCTCGCTCGCACTGTCTCGCTCGCTCGCTCGCACTGTCTCGCTCGCTCGCACTGTCTCGCTCGCTCGCACTGTCTCGCTCGTTCGCACTGTCTCGCTCGCTCGCACTGTCTCGCTCGCACTGTCTCGCTCGCACTGTCTCGCACTGTCTCGCTCGCACTGTCTCGCTCGCTCCCTCGCACTGTCTCGCTCGCTCGCTCGGTCTCGCTCGCTCGCTCGCACTGTCTCGCTCGCTCGCTCGCTCGCACTGTCTCACTCGCACTGTCTCGCACTGTCTCGCTCGCACTGTCTCGCACTGTCTCGCTCGCACTGTCTCGCTCGCACTGTCTCGCTCGCTCGCTCGCACTGTCTCGCTCGCTCGCACTGTCTCGCTCGCTCGCTCGCACTGTCTCGCTCGCTCGCACTGTCTCGCTCGCTCGCTCGCACTGTCTCGCTCGCTCGCACTGTCTCGCTCGCTCGCACTGTCTCGCTCGCTCACTCGCTCGCTCGCACTGTCTCGCTCGCTCGCTCGCACTGTCTCGCTCGCTCGCTCGCACGCACTGTCTCGCTCGCTCGCTCGCACTGTCTCGCTCGCTCGCTCGCACTGTCTCGCTCGCTCGCTCGCTCGCACTGTCTCGCTCGCACTGTCTCGCTCGCACTGTCTCGCTCGCTCGCTCGCTCGCACTGTCTCGCTCGCTCGCTCGCTCGCACTGTCTCGCTCGCACTGTCTCGCTCGCTCGCTCGCTCGCTCGCACTGTCTCGCTCGCACTGTCTCGCTCGCTCGCTCGCTCGCTCGCACTGTCTCGCTCGCACTGTCTCGCTCGCTCGCTCGCACTGTCTCACTCGCACTGTCTCGCTCGCTCGCTCGCTCGCACTGTCTCGCTCGCTCGCTCGCACTGTCTCGCTCGCTCGCTCGCACTGTCTCGCTCGCTCGCTCGCGCTGTCTCGGTCGCTCGCGCTGTCTCGCTCGCTCGCGCTGGCTCGCTCGCTCGCGCTGTCTCGCTCGCTCGCTCGCACTGTCTCGCTCGCTCGCACTGTCTCGCTCGCTCACTCGCTCGCTCGCACTGTCTCGCTCGCTCGCTCGCACTGTCTCGCTCGCTCGCTCGCACGCACTGTCTCGCTCGCTCGCTCGCACTGTCTCGCTCGCTCGCTCGCACTGTCTCGCTCGCTCGCTCGCTCGCTCGCACTGTCTCGCTCGCACTGTCTCGCTCGCTCGCACTGTCTCGCTCGCTCGCTCGCACTGTCTCGCTCGCTCGCTCGCTCGCACTGTCTCGCTCGCACTGTCTCGCTCGCTCGCTCGCTCGCTCGCTCGCACTGTCTCGCTCGCACTGTCTCGCTCGCTCGCTCGCTCGCTCGCACTGTCTCGCTCGCACTGTCTCGCTCGCTCGCTCGCACTGTCTCACTCGCACTGTCTCGCTCGCTCGCTCGCTCGCACTGTCTCGCTCGCTCGCTCGCACTGTCTCGCTCGCTCGCTCGCACTGTCTCGCTCGCTCGCTCGCGCTGTCTCGGTCGCTCGCGCTGTCTCGCTCGCTCGCGCTGGCTCGCTCGCTCGCGCTGTCTCGCTCGCTCGCTCGCACTGTCTCGCTCGCTCCCTCGCACGCACTGTCTCGCTCGCTCGCTCGCACGCACTGTCTCGCTCGCTCGCTCGCTCGCACTGTCTCGCTCGCACTGTCTCGCTCGCACTGTCTCGCTCGCTCGCTCGCTCGCACTGTCTCGCTCGCACTGTCTCGCTCGCTCGCTCGCTCGCACTGTCTCGCTCGCACTGTCTCGCTCGCTCGCTCGCTCGCTCGCACTGTCTCGCTCGCACTGTCTCGCTCGCTCGCTCGCACTGTCTCGCTCGCTCTCTCGCACTCGCTCGCTCGCTCGCTCGCACTGTCTCGCTCGCTCGCTCGCACTGTCTCGCTCGCGCTGTCTCGCTCGCTCGCGCTGGCTCGCTCGCGCTGGCTCGCTCGCTCGCTCGCGCTGTCTCGCTCGCTCGCGCTGGCTCGCTCGCTCGCTCTGTCTCGCTGTCTCGCTCGCTCGCTCTGTCTCGCTGTCTCGCTCGCTCGCACTGTCTCGCTCGCTCGCACTGTCTCGCTCGCACTGTCTCGCTCGCTCGCTCGCTCGCACTGTCTCGCTCGCTCACTCGCACTGTCTCGCTCGCTCGCACTGTCTCGCTCGCTCGCTCGCTCGCACTGTCTCGCTCGCACTGTCTCGCTCGCACTGTCTCGCTCGCTCGCTCGCTCGCACTGTCTCGCTCGCTCTGTCTCGCTCGCTCGCTCGCACTGTCTCGCTCGCACTGTCTCGCTCGCACTGTCTCGCTCACTCGCTCGCACTGTCTCGCTCGCTCGCACTGTCTCGCTCGCTCGCTCGCACTGTCTCGCTCGCTCGCACGCACTGTCTCGCTCGCTCGCTCGCACTGTCTCGCTCGCACTGTCTCGCTCGCTCGCTCGCACTGTCTCGCTCGCTCGCTCGCACTGTCTCGCTGTCTCGCTCGCTCGCTCGCACTGTCTCGCTCGCACTGTCTCGCTCGCTCGCTCGCACTGTCTCGCTCGCACTGTCTCGCTCGCTCGCTCGCACTGTCTCGCTCTGTCTCGCTCGCTCGCTCGCTCGCTCGCACTGTCTCGCTCGCTCGCTCGCACTGTCTCGCTCTCTCGCTCGCACTGTCTCGCTCGCTCGCTCGCACTGTCTCGCTCGCTCGCTCGCACGCACTGTCTCGCTCGCTCGCACTGTCTCGCACTGTCTCGCTCGCACTGTCTCGCTCGCACTGTCTCGCACTGTCTCGCTCGCACTGTCTCGCTCGCTCGCTCGCACTGTCTCGCTCGCTCGCTCGGTCTCGCTCGCTCGCTCGCACTGTCTCGCTCGCACTGTCTCGCACTGTCTCGCTCGCACTGTCTCGCACTGTCTCGCTCGCACTGTCTCGCACTGTCTCGCTCGCACTGTCTCGCACTGTCTCGCTCGCACTGTCTCGCTCGCACTGTCTCGCTCGCTCGCTCGCACTGTCTCGCTCGCACTGTCTCGCACTGTCTCGCTCGCACTGTCTCGCTCGCACTGTCTCGCTCGCTCGCACTGTCTCTCTCGCACTGTCTCGCTCGCTCGCACTGTCTCTCTCGCACTGTCTCGCTCGCTCGCACTGTCTCGCTCGCTCGCTCGGTCTTGCTCGCTCGCTCGCACTGTCTCGCTCGCTCGCTCGCTCGCACTGTCTCGCACTGTCTCGCTCGCACTGTCTCGCACTGTCTCGCTCGCACTGTCTCGCTCGCACTGTCTCGCTCGCACTGTCTCGCTCGCACTGTCTCGCTCGCACTGTCTCGCTCGCTCGCTCGGTCTCGCTCGCTCGCACTGTCTCTCTCGCACTGTCTCGCTCGCTCGCACTGTCTCTCTCGCTCGCTCGCTCGCACTGTCTCGCTCGCACTGTCTCGCACTGTCTCGCACTGTCTCGCTCGCACTGTCTCGCACTGTCTCGCTCGCACTGTCTCGCACTGTCTCGCTCGCTCGCTCGCACTGTCTCGCTCGCTCGCTCGCACTGTCTCGCTCGCTCGCACTGTCTCGCTCGCTCGCTCGCACTGTCTCGCTCGCTCGCTCGCACTGTCTCGCTCGCTCGCACTGTCTCGCTCGCTCGCACTGTCTCGCTCGCTCGCTCGCACTGTCTCGCTCGCTCGCACTGTCTCGCTCGCTCGCACGCACTGTCTCGCTCGCTCGCTCGCTCGCTCGCACTGTCTCGCTCGCTCGCACTGTCTCGCTCGCTCGCACTGTCTCGCTCGCTCGCACTGTCTCGCTCGCTCGCACTGTCTCGCTCGCTCGCTCGCACTGTCTCGCTCGCTCGCACTGTCTCGCTCGCTCGCACTGTCTCGCTCGCACTGTCTCGCTCGCACTGTCTCGCTCGCTCGCTCGCACTGTCTCGCTCGCACTGTCTCGCTCGCACTGTCTCGCTCGCTCGCTCGCTCGCACTGTCTCGCTCGCTCGCTCGCACGCACTGTCTCGCTCGCTCGCTCGCACGCACTGTCTCGCTCGCTCGCTCGCACTGTCTCGCTCGCTCGCACTGTCTCGCTCGCTCGCTCGCACT